>NC_091291.1:138785272-139005272 GCF_032444005.1 Ranitomeya imitator
GGCAGAAATGGCGTTCTTTCATAAAGCTTGTGTTGAGGCTGGCGGGTGCAGGAGGATCTTACAGCATCCATGTGAAGCTGCGGCCAGACCTGTGGCCAATCTGGTTCTTTAGAAGGACATAGATCTGGGGATTTGTTCTGACTGACTATAAGCTGGATGGACAAATGTCTTTTTTTTCGGCCTTGCTTGCTTACTATGGTGGTCTTCTGATCCACCATAAAACCACATAACCAAGAATGGTTACAACGTTTCGGCCATCCGTTCCTGAATTACAATTTGAAACGATCAACTGCAGAAACACAACGTTAGGCTGGAGCTCTGTGACATTTCTAGTCGTTTTGTTTTCATACATTTTAGTATTTCTTCTCACCTTCTTGTCTTTTGTATGTTCCCGGAGGAAACTTCTTGCCCAGAGCAACACAGATTACATCCGAAGGCTCCATAGATCTCAAAGTCCTGGAACAAAATGACTAAAAAGCTTTGCAGCTGTGTGTTCATCTCGCCTTATAATGTGCCTTCAGATTATCGGCCGGCACCTCTGACTTGCCGGTCTTATCTTCTGAAGGGTCCATGATATGGGTGTACAGTGAGAATGGCGCACCTCTGACCGGCAGGTCTTATCTTCTGAAGGGTCCATGATATGGGTGTACAGTGAGAATTGCGTACCTCTGACCTGCCGGTCTTATCTTCTGAAGGGTCCATGATATGGGTGTACAGTGAGAATGGCGCACCTCTGACTGGCCGGTCTTCTCTTCTGATGGGTCCATGATATGGGTGTACAGTGAGAATGGCGCACCTCTGACTGGCCGGTCTTCTCTTCTGATGGGTCCATGATATGGGTGTACAGTGAGAATGGCGCACCTCTGACTGGCCGGTCTTCTCTTCTGATGGGTCCATGATATGGGTGTACAGTGAGAATGGCACACCTCTGACCGGCAGGTCTTATCTTCTGAAGGGTCCATGATATGGGTGTACAGTGAGAATGGCGCACCTGTGCGGTGCTAATAGTGCAGCATGTTTGCCGCTCAGCTAGACGCAATATGACGCATTCTGATTGATGGCTTTGTGAATTGCAGTGACTCTTAAGGTACTGTCACACTAGACGATATCGCTAGCGATCCGTGACGTTGCAGCGTCCTCGCTAGCGATATCGTCCAGTGTGACAGGCAGCAGCGATCAGGCCCCTGCTGGGAGATCGCTGGTCGGGGAAGAAAGTCCAGAACTTTATTTCGTCGCTGGACTCCCTGGAGACATCGCTGGATCGGCGTGTGTGACACCGATCCAGCGATGTCTTCACTGGTAACCAGGGTAAACATCGGGTTACTAAGCGCAGGGCCGCGCTTAGTAACCCGATGTTTACCCTGGTTACCATGCTAAAAGTAAAAAAAAAACAAACACTACATACTTACCTACCGCTGTCTGTCCTCCAGCGCTGCGCTCTGCACTCCTCCTGTACTGGCTGTGAGCCGGAAAGCAGAGCGGTGACGTCACCGCTCTGCTTTCCGGCTCCCAGCCAGTACAGGAGGAGAGCAGAGAAGCAGAGCGCAGCGCTGGAGGACAGACAGCGGTAGGTAAGTATCTAGTGTTTGTTTTTTTTACTTTTAGCATGGTAACCAGGGTAAACATCGGGTTACTAAGCGCGGCCCTGCGCTTAGTTACCCGATGTTTACCCTGGTTACCGGCATCGTTGGTCGCTGGAGAGCGGTCTGTGTGACAGCTCTCCAGCGACCAAACAGCGACGCTGCAGCGATCCGGATCGTTGTCGGTATCGCTGCAGCGTCGCTTAATGTGAAGGGGCCTTTAAGGTACCTTCACACATAACGATATTGTTAACGATATCGTTGCTATTTGTGACGTAGCAACGATATCGTTAATGAAATCGTTGTGTGACAGCGACCAACGATCAGGCCCCTGCTGGGAGATCGTTGGTTGCTGAATAAAGTCCAGAACTTTATTTCGTCGCTGGACTCCTGCTGACATCGGTGGATCGGCGTGTGTGACACCGATCCAGCGATGTCTTCACTGGTAACCAGGGTAAACATCGGGTAACTAAGCGCAGGGCCGCGCTTAGTAACCCGATGTTTACCCTGGTTACCATGCTAAAAGTAAAAAAAAACAAACACTAGATACTTACCTACCGCTGTCTGTCCTCCAGCGCTGCGCTCTGCACTCCTCCTGCACTGGCTGTGAGCCGGAAAGCAGAGCGGTGACGTCACCGCTCTGCTTTCCGGCTCCCAGACAGTACAGGAGGAGAGCAGAGAAGCAGAGCGCAGCGCTGGAGGACAGACAGCGGTAGGTAAGTATCTAGTGTTTGTTTTTTTTTACTTTTAGCATGGTAACCAGGGTAAACATCGGGTTACTAAGCGCGGCCCTGCGCTTAGTTACCCGATGTTTACCCTGGTTACCGGCATCGTTGGTCGCTGGAGAGCGGTCTGTGTGACAGCTCTCCAGCGACCAAACAGCGACGCTGCAGCGATCCGGATCGTTGTCGGTATCGCTGCAGCGTCGCTAAATGTGAAGGGGCCTTTACATCCATACACACTGACTGACCAGATAAGTTAATGTTCAATGGTGTTAGCCACCAGATACAGAGGATACTGATTAATTACATTTATTATCTGAAGTCCTCAATTATTAAGAAAATTGTATTGAGAATTCCAAAACCAGCAGCAGATCAGAGCGAGAGAACAAAAATTGCAAATTGTTTATCTTTCACGTGTACTTGTAAGAAATGATGGAATCAGAGGGATCCTACTCGCCCAGTGTGCCCGTCCATTCATGGCCCTGTACACATGGACCTTCAAAGTAAATAGGCGTTGAATTGGTTGCTAGGGAAAGTATTGCCTAACAACCAGAGTTAAAGCCCAGTCACCTTACCCTCAAAACTGTAATGGCAACAGGGAAGCGGAAAATTATATTGTCAAACCAAGCGAGACAATTTCTTATGTGAACACGTCTTTATTAACCAGCAGAAAACCCCTTTATTATCCGGTGTATCAAATGTTATATTCATTTAAACGGATCTAGTTTTCCCTGGAAGTCTGACGAAGTAATGTCACAGCGCTGTGGTGTACCCTTGTAACAAGGAGTTAATATGGCACTGACAGACACAATAGTGCTGCAGCCAGTGATTGTGAACACTGCAGGGAAGAGGAAGGACCGGTGAGGATGTCACATTTCGTCTGCGCTGTCTGAGAGGTGACTCATGTTGTCCCCTCTGGTCTATGTGTTAACCAAGCGCGTGTCTATAAATGGGAGACCCAAGTCGCTGAGCGTGGATTTGGAGCTGGCCGTGGCCCCTGGGCGTCCAGGAGTTCCCCAGTACCCTTGTGGTGGGGCTGCCAGGCTCCAGTCGCAGCCCCCCGGGATGCTGCCGAGTCCTGTGTGCTGGAGACAGTTGCCCTGTTTCTCCTTGGAGCACAGCTCCCAGCTTCTCCCCAGCCAGGGATTGTGGAGCTCCAATGAAAATGATGATATGTGACAATCAGTCACAGCAATTAGTGTTTTGGTTAACGGGCCTTTTTTGTTTTCTCTCACCCAGACAGAATGTCACAAATAAATCCTTGCCCGCATTTGCATATTAATTGGATCGCAGACGTCAAGCATCTTTCATTAAACAAAATGATCTGCATATTTGGAGACATAAAATAGTTATTTTGATGGGTTTTTTCCTAAGATCAGGGGGCGGGGGAGGAAGGTGATGGAAGCCATCGAGAATGTTGGTACAGGAGAGGGGCGAAGGCAGGAAAATAAATGGAAACAGATTAACTCTGCCAGCGCCAGGCACAATGTTCACAGTAATGAGAAGGTAATACAGGTATATTTTCTGCTGTCCTATTATAGTTACACTGTATCGATATACGGTAATCCATTAGTGATCTCCTCGTGAGCAGCACTCCCGCTAGCCTGGACGTCCTCACCCGCATAACCTCTCCTCACCCGGACAGTGTGACTTTCCAGCTTTTCTTGTGTTAGGTCCTTCTACAAACCTACATGTGTGTACCTTTCCTGCCAAGCTATTTTTTGGTGTCCTTTTTCCACCCCGGCCCCACTCCTCCCACTCTCGCACTTGTCTTTCACTGTCCTGCCGTTAAGTTTTTTTGGAATCCTGAACTTCAGCAGTCGTTGGCATCCAGGCTGCATTATCACACACACTGGAAATAACCCAGAAAGCTGGCAGCCCCATATTAGGGAAAGAATTCCTGTCACAAGGCAAGTGAACACAAAATTTATTGACAAGACAGTGTGACTGGAGGCAGCTCGTACCGAGCCCTCCCCTACCCTCTGCGTCCCCCACACACACCAGCAGCCGCACTGACAGACGACAACCCAAAGCCCTGCTCCCTGCCCATTCTTATATTTAGATTATGGCCCCATGTCCTTTCCAGGGCGCTTTATTGGGCTCATTGTTGTTCTTTGCTACCTTTTTTTTCTCTTTTTTTTATCCATACATCTTATTATTTGTATTAATTGTTTAGCTAATTAAAATGTAACGTTAACAGATTATAAAGATGAGCAGAAAGGTACAACTCGGTTTGACAAAATGCAAAGCGGAGATTGTCCTTGTTGTTGCACCTCTTAAGCACAAGTCTGCAGTCACTTTATGTGAACCCTCGCACCGTGCACACTGTGAGGATTTACCAGTGTCAGGAGCAGGCGGATATGTGACCGCAAGTAAATGGTTTGCATAATCCCAGCCACATTCCCACTAAACGTGTCTGACCTCACGCCAAACATTGAGTGAGGCTACACACGTCTAGTCAGCATGTAACCGCATGTATGCAAATCACATAATTCTGGTCACGAGCTCACCGCTTCCAGCGGCGCAAGTCTGCAGTCACATAGAAAGACTAAAGGTACTTTCACACATAACGATATTGTTAACGATATCGTTGCATTTTGTGACGTAGCAACAATATCGTTAATGAAATCGTTATGTGTGACAGCGACCAACGATCAGGCCCCTGCTGGGAGATCGTTGGTCGCTGAACAAAGTCCAGAACTTTATTTCGTCGCTGGATCTCCCGTGGACATCGCTGGATCGGCGTGTGCGACACCGATCCAGCGATGTCTTCACTGGTAACCAGGGTAAACATCGGGTAACTAACCCGATGTTTACCCTGGTTACCATCCTAAAAGTAAAAAAACAAACAGTACATACTTACCTACCGCTGTCTGTCCCCCGGTGCTGTGCTCTGCACTCCTCCTGCACTGGCTGTGAGAGTCGGTCAGCCGGAAAGCAGAGCGGTGACGTCACCGCTCTGCTTTCCGGCCGCTGTGCTTACAGCCAGTACAGGAGGAGTGCAGAGAAGCAGAGCGCCGGGGACAGACAGCGTTAGGTAAGTATGTACTGTTTTTTTTTTTTACTTTTAGGATGGTAACCAGGGTAAACATCGGGTTACTAAGCACGGCCCTGCGCTTAGTTACCCGATGTTTACCCTGGTTACCGGCATCGTTGGTCGCTGGAGAGCGGTCTGTGTGACAGCTCTCCAGCGACCAAACAGCGACGCTGCAGCAATCCGGATCGTTGTCGGCATCGCTGCAGCGTCGCTTAATGTGAAGGGGCCTTTACTGCAGACTTGTGGCCTAAGGCCGAACAACCCTCATAAAGAGAATACTTATGCGATTGTTTCCAGACCACCACCTTCCACAATGTCAGATTGGCCACCCAGTTATTTAGTTATTGTATTACTTAAAGGTATCGAACACTTTCTCTTGTTAGTTCATCGTTCCTCAGATGCTGACCAGCACTTGTCTCCATAACAATGGCTGCTGGTGGAGGAGCATGTGACCAGACCATCCGCCTCCTCCAATAGAAAAGCAGCTTTCCCATGTGAGGTCTTTTACAATTACAGGAAGCTGATTGGCTGATCTGGTCACATGCACCTCCACAGCAGCCATTGTATGGGCAGAAGTGCTGGTCAGGTTGTGTGGAAAGCTGCACTAAGTGGCCGGCCCCTTTAAATTGTACACGCATCACAAATCTATATTATCATATTTATAACAATATTAATAATAATTTTTATTTATGTAGCACCAACATATTCCGCAGCACTTTACAATTAAGCGTGGACATTTACAGACAATAAATTCATATTTATACATTATATATAATATTTACATATTTACTTGATAGCTGGACTCGGCCGTACAGTGGTGTTTGAAAGTTTGAGAACCCTTCAGAATTTTCCATATTTCGGCATAAATGTTACCTAAAACTAAATCAGGATTTCACAGTCCTAAACGTAGATAAAGAGATTAAAAGTTAAACACCAGTCAAAAATAGTAGACTTTCATCTAATTGGGTCAGTGATCCAATATCACACATGTGCAAGTGGCAGAAGTGTGTGAACCTTTGCTTTCAGTACCTGCTGTGGCCCCTTGTGCAGCTGCATATACATTTTTCCTGCAATTGTGGATTAATCCTGCACATCAGCTTGGAGAAAAACTACTCTCTTAACCATTCTTTTGAAGAATAACTTGTGCACATTGGATCATTGTCTTGCTGCATGACTCGCGTTCACTTGAGATTCAGTTCTTAGGCAAATGTCTTGACTTTAATGATTCAGAATTAGCTGATAAACGTCAAAATCCATTGTTCCATCAGTGATGACAAAGCAGCCCTAAACAATGTGTTTCATGATGCTATGAGGGTTTTATGCTGTAATACAAAGTTTTTTTCTTTCTACAACATCTTAATTTAAACCAAAAAGCTGAATCTGTCCACAAAATATTGTACTTACTGCATCCTGGCATGTCCAGATGATCTTTAGCAAGCTGCATATGGGTAGCAATGTTCTTTTTGGAAAGCAGTGCATTTCTCCTTGTGAACGAGGCCTTTAGTTGCTTAGAGGTTACCTTGGGTAACACCATTAGACACTTTGCTTTTGGAGTGATCTTTGTTGGCTGACCACTCCTGGGAGGGTAATAGTCTTGAATTTTCACTATTTTTACACAATCTATCTGTATTGGTGGAGTTAAAACTCTTTAGACACGGTTATCTAACCTTTTCCAGCGTGATGAGCATTAATAACTGCAATGATACACTCCCACAAATGGGTTGTGCAGATAAGACTTTGATAGATCCCTGTCCGTTAAGTAAAACTGGTTGACCACTGACACCTGATTGTCATCCCAGTGATTTATAATCAGATAGTTACGTAGCCTGTGCTATATACTATGCTATATACTACCTACATATTCTAGAATACCGGATACGTTAGAATTGGGCTACCATCTAGTTGATTGATAATCAGACAGTTTTGACTCCTTTGATTTGATTCTTTATCTCCTTTTAGGAATTGTGTGAAAATTTCACTTAGTTTTATGTCAAATTTATGCAGAAATATGGAACATTTTGAAGTGTTCACAAACCTTCAAGTACCATTGTAGTTATCAATATAATGGCTAAAAAACAAAATCTGATCTACACATGACGACTAGACGGTGGAAGTTCTGATGTCTGTAATCTGCAAATGTGTAGAACATAAAGTAGGTGTCTAAAAGTTCTGTATGATGAAAACATCAATGGTGTCTACACTGCAATTGTGGGATAGATATTTATATCCACCACTTCTGTGGGATAGACAGTCGTTTATATCCACCACTTCTGCGTCTTGTGTACATTGCTTTTGTAGGCTCGATCATCATGTGTCTCCCGCTTTTTTTGTTCTGAAAGGTTCAGTATTTTGTCTTTGACAATCCTTTAGGAACCCTTTCTCCCCAGTAGGCCCTAATATGCCCCGTGTCTTTCCAGCTCCTGTAGGAGAAGCAGATTATTCAGTCCCAATGACATGTGGTCTTTTTTTTTTTTTTTTTATAACACTTTCTCTTCTGCGTCCAATGTGGTTCTAAAGCAAACAACTTATTAAAATGACCTTGAGCTTGCTAAAGTTTATTTTTAAGCACAACTTGTTCACAAACCACAGTGGCAATATCGTGGGTTTTTGGTAATTACATATTTTTATACAATTTCTTGGTTTATTTTGCTTTAATAAAATGAAATATGCCCAGTTTGTAGATTGCTAGGGCAATTGAAAAAGAAAGCATAAAAAAACCTCTACAAAAGCCTTGGAGACAAATGTTACTTCGTGTCCGATCTTCCTGATCCAAATGCTCTGTGGAAAACAGGCATCCATAATTTATGTGCATATAATAACGCTGCTGCTGTTTCAATAACCAATACAGCTGGTACAAGACTGCGATAAGATGGCTGCAGACTAATCCATGAACATTAATAGAGCAAAAAGATGCTTTTGATTGGGTCTACTTTGGTCATAGCCAGACAAGTTTGACTTCCTGCTAACTCAAGTGTTGGGAAAACAGACGTGTAATATCCAGAGCACGCTTCTACATGGCTGTGACTGCAAGAACACAACCGAGGACTTGTGCTGACATTTTATAGCCATCCATTTATGGTCACAAATGAGCGCACTTACTCAGGAGGTATATACCTGATAGTGGTCACAGTTGTGATGGATGCCTAGGCACTACCGGATAGTGGCCACAGTTGTGATGGATGCCTAGGCACTACCGGATAGTGGCCACAGTTGGGATGGATGCCTAGGCACTACCTGATGGTGGCCACAGTTGGGATGGATGCCTAGGCACTACCTGATGGTGGCCACAGTTGGGATGGATGCCTAGGCACTACCTGATGGTGGCCACAGTTGGGATGGATGCCTAGGCACTACCTGATGGTGGCCACAGTTGTGATGGATGTCTAGGCACTACCTGATAGTGGCCACAGTTGGGATGGATGCCTAGGCACTACCTGATGGTGGCCACAGTTGGGATGGATGCCTAGGCACTACCTGATAGTGGCCACAGTTGGGAAGGATGCCTAGGCACTACCTGATAGTGGCCACAGTTGGGATGGATGCCTAGGCACTACCTGATAGTGGCCACAGTTGGGATGGATGCCTAGGCACTACCTGATAGTGGCCACAGTTGGGATGGATGCCTAGGCACTACCTGGTAGTGGCCACAGTTGGGATGGATGCCTAGGCACTTCCTGATAATGGCCACAGTTGGGATGGATGCATAGGTACTACCTGATAGTGGCCACAGTTTGGATGGATGCCTAGGCACTACCTGATAGTGGCCACAGTTGGGATGGATGCCTAGGCACCAGGAATGTCTAACACAAAACTGGCAAGATGGAGAATGCCATTGTACTGAGCAGGAAAGAAGGAGGACTCTCAATTCTAAATATTGTACTGAGCAGGCATACATTAAGGCATATACTCCTGGCTCCATGCCTGGCACAGAGCGCTACCCTTCTCTCTCACTAAGGCTTCTTTTACACTTGCCGTGGTTTTGCGGCCCCAATAGATTTCTATGGGGCTGCAAAAACGGGCCGCATAAATTTGTCAGAGCGCCGTACGCCATATGGCCGGAAGGGGCCGCACAAACAACGGAAACTTGTTTTTACGGTGCACCATCAAGACCGTATTTGCCGATGGCCGTTTTTTCCCCCTACTATTATAAACCAGAAAAATGGTGATCCGCTAGATTTTTTGCCTCCTTTTTGTGGCCGACCGTGAAAATGACAGCAATACGGCCTGCAAAAATCACGGCAAGTGTAAAAGAAGCTTTAATAACTACATTTAGGGTATGCCCTGGTGAGAAATTATTTTTTTATATAAGTGAAAGGACAAAGCATCTTCTACGCACCAGAATATAATGTGGGAAATTCTACCCACATAGGTTGTAACACTGCCAACATTGCCAGGGTACAAGAAGACGGCCGGCAAATCTCACAACGAGTAATTCCCAGAACAGTTTGTCTTGTAGGCCATTTCATATTGAAATCAGTACACCCTACAAAACGTTGCTGAACCTTGGTGTAGAGGATCCATGCTGATGTACCGGTTCTGTGCTAATGCGGCTGCAGAATCTGTAGTATTTCGAGATTCTTTCACTTTTATTCCAAAGACAAGAAGGTAAAATGGCGGCTAATTAAGCTGCGATAGTGAGGGGGAAGCTGGTCAGATAGTTTAGGAAGCGCCTGGCGAGGGAGTGCAGTCACTGTCTTATTTTATGGATTTCCCTGTCTCATTGCTAAATACTGTAGTACCAAGTTTATTTAATCCACTTTTAATGGCTGTGCACTTTTGTAAATCAAAATAATTAAAAATAATAAATTTGGGACTAAATAAATCCCGCATCACTCTGGGCAGTAAAAGTGTATTCTAGTAGGGATAGATCTCAGCTCAGCGAATGGTTTGTGCAGGGGGAGACAAGCTGCTTTCAGCAGCCGAGAGGTTTGGACACCAGCCTTGGGGGTTTAGGAAAGCTGCCCATATCATTGTGGGCTTCCCTGAAGCGGTGCCCTCTGGTTACCAGCTGGGACTCCAGCTGTGTAGAGTTTCTGTGGGCAGCACCATGCCAGCGCCAGCTGTAACTTCAGCTGTGTATTCTTATTCTGTGTGTCGACAGGGAGCTGTGTAGCCAGTCCTGCCCAGAAAACTGCCAGCACCTCCCAGCTGTGTTCTCTTACCTGGGATGAAAGCGCTTGTGGTTAGAGTAGGATCAGATCCACAGTAATCCCAGGGACAGCAGGAGATAAGGGATGGCCGGGATCTGAGAATCGTATCTTCCATAGAAATAAAAAGGCCATGGGGCTCCTATGTTTAGCACTGGGGGATATTTAGGATCTTGTTGAGTTTTGTGAGCGCTATGGATATTGCTGAGCTCTAAGGCCTCATGCACTTTGCCTGCATTATGGATCTATAGGCTCATACTGACCCTTTGTAGGCCTGTAATTTCATATTGAGACTGTAAGATTTAGGGCTCGCTCACACTGGCGTATAAATCAGACTAGAGCAATCCCAAAAAATTATATTGCACTCAGACCGATGTTATTCAATGAGGCCGTACGGATCTGCGTATTTTTTTTTTCTCATGAAGCCCAATTAAAGTGAAAAGCAGGAATGAAGAGATACATTAAATTAAAAATAAACTTTTATTAATAAATAAAAACAAGATACATAAACAATATAAAAAAGCAGTGTGCCTCACCTAGGATGGGTGAGGAGATGCCACTCCAGACTCCAAGGTGAATCCGTCTCCTTTACTTTACGGGCATTGCATCTACCCCGTCTATGGTTATTTGTCTTCCTCCTCACCAGTAGGTATTATTTTACACACTGTTGGGTCACGAACCCGGACCTGCCATTATTCTCCTCTAATAGGCATTGTAAGTGTCGGAGTCACTAGGTGCTTATATCCTCCCTTTTAAGGGGATACCTTTAGAGCAGGAGTGGGGAACCCCAGGCCTCGATGACCTTTTATCAGGCCCCCGAGCAGATTCTCAGGGACGGCATTCTTGGGCAGGGAGCTGTATTTTGATTGCCACAAGCTCATTAATTTCTTCTCGCTCTGTTAGCACACACACACACAGTGCTCACTACTGAACACTGAAGGGCATGCAATGAAAGATTACGTCCTGAATCCAGTGCCAGTCAGGATGCACTTTGTGGGCTGAGATTGTACGGCCCCTGAATGAAGGTATAAATATCCAAATGGCCCTTGGCAGAAAAAAGATTCCCACCCCTGCTTTAGAGCATGGCAGGAAGACATGGATTCAGGGCATTGAAGTCTGTCGCGCACTACGCACTTTATTTATTGTCTTGTACGTTATCTTACCATTATTTACGCTATTCCCTGTCTCTGGTTATAATTATCAGCCACTTTTTCTAAGGGTTTTTCTCATTTGTCTGTGAAGTGTATAGTCCCTATCACTGTTACATATACCCTCATAATAATAGTTTATCTATTGGTAGTCTGGGCCGCCTCCTATTGATGTGAAGTGCCATTATCTAATAGTATTTGGACACCTTTTTGATGAACTGTATTTTTTCTCAGTTGTATTTGGCGTGCTGCGATTTCACTCTGACATCTGTACAGTGCAAGAGAAAAAAAATGCATGTCGTACGGACCATCAGATTTTTACAGATACATTACAATTCTGTAGCATAGGAAACTAAATAGTCTTGTAAACGATTAATAGCTGCTGAGTAAACAAACGGAATGAACACGGATTACAAGTGAGACTTGTATAAAATGATAAATATTTTCTCCTAAAATCACTGCTTCAGGGGAGAGAATAACTGCGGAATACATTACTGTATGGAGACAGTCCCATAATACTTTTACAGCAATTATATTTTCTAGAAAGATGTCGCATCTCCCAGAATATGTTCTTGGTTTATGCACACATCCTCATTATGGTAGGGCACCTATAGAACACTATGGGATCCTACTTTGAAGTTGAGCGAATTTCTTCGGGTCCCCGCTTATTCGACAAGCTATAGCGCTTACCGAATACGCTGCAGAGGGAACCCGGATACATGGAGCGCGCCGCCTCATCAGCTGTTCGGCTCCGCAGCTGCATGTGTCGCGGCTGTGTGACGGCACATGCATGGAGAGCCTGCAGCGGCGACACATGCAGCTGCAGCACCGGACAGAGGATCATCCGCCGCTCTCCAGGTTCCCTCTGCAGTTTATTTGGTAGGCGCTATAGCTTGCCGAATAAGCGAGGACCCGAAGAAATTCGCTCAACTATATCCTACTTTCCTCCATAAGGGGTGTAAATGTTTTTTTCCTACCAGATGCCATATATTTAGAATGAATTGGATTCCATATTACAGGTATATCTCTGCGGTGCAGGCTGCACTCAGTGCTGTTGGCATCATGGTACGAGCCGGGACTCTGCTGCTACAATCTATCCACATCTAGTTTATCTGAATTGTATTCAGGGAAGTTTAGCAATCACTCTCCAAAGAGTAGATAGGAAGCTTTTATCTTGTTCTTTAATGTTTCCAATCTTTATGTTCATTATCTGTTATGATGTTGACGTGAGATTCTCACTTTTCGCTTTCCATAACAGATTCGTTGGCAAGTGATTGCTCTGGCACATGTTTGACTGGGGGTGGCGCTAGTCATCACTGGCCACAAATCTCTGCCTGTGGGAAAGTTTAGAGAACTTGTCTCTTTAAATGCTGCCTATGACAGTGCGATAAGGAATTTGATGGCTTTATCAGAAATGCCAATGCTTTATTTAGCAGGGTGAGGCATGCTACATTCTCAATCTGCTGATAAATTGTAAAAAAATAAAAAAATAAAATAAAAATGCCAGGAACAGGTTCTAGAAAATCGTGTTATTTTAGAAAAACGAGAAAAGCCATAAATAGTTAAAAAGTAGACTTTGAGGCAATATCCACCTTTATGGCAGGTTTATTTTTGGTCTTAGCTTCTTTGTTTCTTTATTATGGAGTATTTTGCTTCATTTTTGTGATGTCTTAAGAGACATTTTTACTTTAAATGCCAAAGGTCATTTCTCTCTAAAGTATAAAAATAACAAACAGTAAATGAAAGCTTGAGATGTTCTCCAGTGTCTCCGAGGGTCCTTCTACTTGGGTGAAGATCAGATGAACATTTGTATGGAATTGTGTTCTCCACCATTGGGCAGTGTAAATATGTCCCCAAACACACAAGCAGACATTAGAGGGAATCTGTCACTAGAGCATTGCGATCCCATCTGAGAGTAACATAATGTAGGAGCAGGGACCCTGAATACAGCGATGTCTCTGGGTTGCTTGCTGCAGTTTTGGTAAAATGACAGCTTTCTCTGCTGCAGCTCTACCAGTTCTGAGTGCTGAGCCCTGTATAGCCCCGTCCACATCACTGATTTCATGCATGCTCACTGTGCATAGGCAGCAGCTGCCAATCAGTGGTTGGCGTGAAGGGTAATACAAAGTTTAAGACTATGGAAGAGTACATGGCACAAAACAACTCTTCCTTTAAAGAATATCTAAAGGGCTGTCACAGTGTAGAGGAATCATCATTATTCTCATTTTCACATGGAAACACCAGAAACAATGGAATGAAACTGAAAGGGAGAAAACACAGATTAGATAATAGAAAAAAACTTTTTGACAGTGAGGGTGATCAATGAGTGGAACAGGCGGCCACGAGTTCTCCTTCAATGGAAGTCTTCAAACATAGGCTGGGCAGACTTGTGTCTGAGATGGTTCAGTGACTCCTGCATGAGCAGGGGGTTGGACACGATGACCCCGGAGGTCCCATCCAACTAATATTCTAGGATTCTAAGATGTTCACTACTTGGACAACTCCTTGTCACATCGCACGCTTGGCCCCGTTAAAATAAAAAAAAAATGTTATACTCCACTCCAGTGCCGGTGCTGTTCCTGAGGTGTCGGCATTCGCTTTCCCCGGGCTCCTGTGCGGTTGTTGTGACCCCGGTGCCCAGTCAGTGCTGGCGTTACTGTCTCCGCCTTCAGACAAATTGAACATTATGAGGAAGTGAAGGCTGTAACTGATCTCTGACTTCATCTTCATGTTCAATTTGTGTGAAGGCAGTGACAGTAACGCCAGCGCTCATTGGGCGGGGCACGTGTCATGCAGCGGGTAAGCCCGGGGAAAGCCGGTGCCAACACCACGGAACAGCGCCGAAGCGGGAGGGGAATATAAACTTTATTTTATCGGGGACAAACGTGCGGTATGAGAAGGGATTGTTCTAGTAGTGGACAACAAAAGATTGCAAAGCCCGGATAAGGGTAAGGTGTCCGAGAAGGCACTAACAGACATAGCAATACCAAAAACAAAGAATGTGAAAGGACAATATAATTAACACATAATTTTAAAAAAGTAAGTAAGGTAAATTGTATTGAATACAAACATTTAAAAACATATGATAAAATTCCAAAATAACACATACACAACACATACACAGAGAAAATGGTGGACAAGTCCCCCCAAAATATAACATTTCATAGTTATGGGGTGACACGCATACACTTAGTTAAGGTGTATAGTATATGAGTGGTCACCCAACAAATATGACCATATACAAATGGACATTGGATAATTAAATGTAGTACAACCTACAGGTACATATAGTGAAGCTGTATCAACATAGAGTATAAAAATGTGTAAACCCTCACCCCCCAAACACGACGCGCGTTTCACAGCTGCTTAGTGGAATTGTCGTTTGTCTGTACCTCACCGAATGCAGGTAGATATGTGCTGCCGAGAACACTGTATGCAATGCAGGTAGATATGTGCTGCCGACAACAGTGTATGCGACGGCCACACTTTCAATCATTAGGTCACATACATTGTTTACAGTTGATACAGTAACAGGTTTTAAAGAAGCATTGATCAACTTGCTGCATCGTCCATGGTGCTCATATATCAAACACGAAGTTTTGTAAAAGGATCCCACCTTCTATTTCTTCCTGCAGTCTTATCTGTAGGGTTTGTCCGTTTTTACTCTAGATATGAATGGCTAATGTTTTATTGAAAATGAGAGGAAATAGTAATGTGTGGCACACTATGGACGCCATATTGAGCATTGCTTCCAAGAGTGAATGCAGTGCCTTGTGAAGGAGAACATGAGGCTCGTACGGTCATGTAGTTCGTCATTTGTATACAGTCGTGCTCGAGGACACATCCACAATGCAGATTATCCTTCCAAGTGAAAACATATATATATATTTTTTTATACTTTGTTTTCCTTCTTTCTGGAGTTTGGACAATGATTGGCAATTTCTCCTGTAGGAACTAGAACAGCTACACCTGATACTGTCCTTAATAATGGTAACACTTCTCTCAGTAGAGAATTTGTATCCGCTTTCTTACTAGTAGGGCCGCTGTTTCCCTGGATTGTATAATAAAACTTTGATGCCGTTGGGTAATACATGGCCTTCACAATGCACGGCACATCTGTACCAGCCATGATGACCGTCTTCTGATGTTCTACTCATCACTGGATGACTGCAGATTGACTTGCTATAATGGTTCCCATTATTTCTGTGTAACACATCAAATATGAATTAGTTTACGCGTTTAGAGGAGCCGACGAGAAGTATCATATTAACCGATCAAGAGGGGACAGCAGCTGGTGCTTGGAGAGCGCGGCCCCTCTTATTGTTTGACGTATACGTAAGTTTTCATGAACACTCAAATTACTACTTTAGTCACCTTTCAAACACAAACCGAATCACACCCACACGCTCATAAATATTTTACACAAGCGCTGAACCTTTCAGATCATTTTTGCTTCTTTTCGGAATCTGCTCATTGTTTCCCTTTTGACTCTTATGTTATTTTGTAGTTGTGCAGTGTGTGCGCTGTTGGTCGGTTTTTCTTTGTATGCATTCTGCTTTACACTCCACCTTTTGTGTTGAAGGTAATAGTGCAGTGATCATCACGACCTGTAACGAGCATTGCAAATGTTTCCAAATTAGTTTGATTTTCTGTCATTGGTCATAAGTAATGATTTATGTTTTTTTTTTCTTGCAAGTGTAAAATTTGCACGTGACAGCGAGACAAGTCGCACGACTGTCTGTGATTTGCTGCTCGTGTCAGATCCACAGAGTAGTAGGTGGATTGATGTAGCAGATTTTCTCTGCAGAGCGCGGCTTACATTTCATGAAATCTTATCCACGCTGTTGGTACTGTAACAAGCTGCGGAGGTTTGGTCCGAAGTATCTGCTGCATCTCCAAACTGTGTGAACAAGCCCATAAAAGCTCTCTCATTATGTCAGGCCTCACCACGCTTGTATTCCCACAAGCTCCACTGCTGGAAGTTGATTAGTACTTGCCATATCATGGGACTTGTAGTGCCACCAGTGCAGCTGAACATCTATTCCTAAATGTTTTGTCACTTAAAAAAAAAAAAATGCCTCCTCGATATCACAGTTGTGATTGATAGCTCAACATATGGCTGACCGCTTTTTTTTTTCTGTTCAAGGACAGGCTGTTCCAAAATTAGCATATGACATAAAAATATTTGGAGGAACATTTAAGAGCCGACATTGCCTTTACATGGCACGTATGAAGTGTTCGAGGGTGGATTGTTCAGAGCCATTATTTGCTTGTCACTTTGAACTACAGTCCTCGGCATGCTAGAGAATGACACTTATCAGCAGGAATTTTTTTGTTGTTGTTGTTTTGTTTTTCACACCAACTTTTAACAGAACCAGATTTGATTATATGGAGACATATGGCCCATTTCATGTCGGTGACAGAAAGAAACACACCAAAAACCGTATTCTTAAAATGCACCAAATCATAGTAATCATGCAGAAAATTGCACCTGTCACTCGGGACACAAGTGTGCACTGAGCCGAGCAGCTGTGGCGATGTTAGGAGGAGGCTCCCTAATTACTTAGATCGGACAGGTTAGCTTCCCCTGAATCGGGCTAATAGGAGTCAGATGGGATTAGGATTAGCAGCACAGCACAGAGACAGCGGGTAGCAGTTGATAATCTAATAAATATTCGGAGAATCCTTTAGTTTGAAACACCGGATTAACTGCAGCTCAGAAGGGAGGGCGGCGAGCGACAAGTGTGCTGAAAAATACAAAATGCCCAGGATTCCGAAAAACCAATGCGCACAGTGACGGTGACAAATGAACCCGTTACTATTAAGCTATGTGTATTATTTCTGCAGACTGCAGAGACAACGAGGAAGCCGTTTACAGACTGATAGGAAAAGTAAGTGGAAGTGACAGGGTCAGCCATGGACCCACCCATGGGGCCACCGTAATAACAAAAATGCTTGCCTATAGTTTTCCACTACACAGTGGGGTGTGTGGGACAAGGGAGCGTAGGTTGGAGGCAATGTCTGGGAACAGAGTCTCCCTCGGGAAGGGAATCCCGACCCCTGCAGAGGGAATGAGTGCGGATTGGATCAGAGCGTGCGGCCACCAGGCAGTACAGGACACCATATCAGGCTGGCCATGGATGGAGCCTCCTTCACAGCGTGCGTCCGCTCTCACTACAGATGAAGACGCTTTTATTCTACACTTGTGCAGTGGAGCGGCCTCTCCATGTAGTTGGGGTGCTCTCCTATTATTTCAATAACTTTAGTGCATTACAGACCTTTCTGGGAAATGCACATACACTTTGTGCAGAATTATTAGGCAAGTTGTATTTTGATCACATGATACTTTTTATACATGTTGTCCTACTCCAAGCTGTTCAGGCTTGAGAGCAACAGTAAATCAGGTGATGTGCATCTCTGTAATGAGGAGGGGTGTTGCCTAATGACATCAGAAACCTATATAATGTGTGCTTAATTATTAGGCAACTTCCTTTCCCTTGGCAAAATGGGTCAGAAATGAGATTTGACGTTCTCTGAAAAGTCCAAAATTGTGAGGTGTCTTGCAGAGGGATGCAGCAGTCTTGAAATTGCCAAACTTTTGAAGCGTGATCACCGAACAATCAAGCGTTTCATGGCCAATAGCCGACATGGTCGCAAGAAGTGTGTTGGGCAAAAAAGGCGCAAAATAACTGCCCATGAATTGAGGAAAATCAAGCGTGAAGCTGCCAAGATGCCATTTGCCACAAGTTTTGCCATATTTCAGAGCTGCAACGTTACTGGAGTAACAAAAAGCACAAGGTGTGCGATACTCAGGGACATGGCCAAGGTAAGGAAGCAGGAAAAACGACCACCTTTGAACAAGAAATATTAGATAAAAAGTCAAGACTGGGCCAAGAAATATCTTAAGACTGACTTTCCAAAGGTTTTTTGGACTGATGAAGTGATAGTGACTCTTGATGGGCCAGATGGATGGGGCCGGAGGCTGGATCAGTAAAGGGCAGAGAGCTCCACTCCGACTCAGACGTCAGCAAGGTGGCGGTGGGGGCTGGGATCATCAAAGATGAACTTGTGGGACCTGTTCTGGTTGAGGATGGAGTGAAGCTCAACTCCCAGACCTACTACCAGTTTCTGGAAGACAACTTCTTCAAGCAGTGGTACAGGAAGAAGTCGGTATCGTTCAATAAAAACATGATTTTCATGTAGGACAATGCGCTATCACATGCCTACAACTACTCCACAGTGTGGCCGGCCAGTAAAGGTCTCAAAGAAATAAAAATAATGACATGGCCCCTTGTTCATCTGATCTGAACCCCATAGAGAACCTGTAGTTCCTCATAAAATGTGAGATCTACAGGGAGGGGAACAGTCCACCTCTCGGAGCAGTGTCTGGAGGCTGTGGTGGCTGCTGCACCAATGTTGGTCGTAAACAGATCACGCAACTGACAATCTATGGATGGAAGGCTGCTGAGTGTCATCATAAAGAAAGGGGGCTATATTGGTCACTAATTTTTTGGGGTTTTGTTTTTGCATGTCAGAAATGTTTATTTTTAAATTTTGTGCAGTTATATTGGTTTACCTGGTGAAAATAAACAAGTTAGATGGGAATATATTTGGTTTTTATTAAGTTGCCTAATAATTCTGCATAGTAATAGTTACCTGCACAAACAGATATCCTCCTAAGAAAGCCAAATCTAAAAAACCCCACTCCAACTTCCAAAAATATTAAGCTTTGATATTTGAGTCTTTTGGGAATCCTCTAAAATACAACTTGCCTAATAATTCTGCACACAGTGTGTTCACACATGTCTCACCATCTCACTAAAGGAGCCATACATCTTAGGAGAAAAGGTAATTTGGTTACATCCAAGAGAGGATACAAAAAACGTTGTAGGTGCTGGAAAAAGATGTGCCACAAATCATCATTTTATTTATGGGCCCCCTAACAAGTCCATTGACTTCAGTAATTACAGATTTATAGACCCTCCTGCCACAGATACAAACTTGTTGGCAGAAATGTGAGGTTTTCCGCCTGTACGGAGAGTCCTGTCGCTCTGAAAGTTTAGGCACTTGGGGCCGTTGTATGATCTAATCCATTGTGTAGCGTGCTCCTGATTATAAGAGGGGAATCCATACAGAAATGCATGTTTTGGGAGTGATTGCACCTTTAACCACAGCTCTGTCCTCCTCCCTTTTTCCTGCTAGGAGTTTTTGGTCGTACATTGATGGTTTAACCAGGAGCCCTGTCATGTTATTTATAAGCATCAGTAAATATCGATTTAAAATGACACGTACGTTTGGAGAGAGGGCCGCCATGGCAAGCCAGTGACTCCAAATGTTAGAAGTCAGGCATCGCCGCAGCTGTCGTCTTCTGAAACTGATCAATGGATTAATGGATATTAATAATTTTGGAATTTTCTTGTGGGTGATTTTTCCTTAGGAAGAACCTAACTCTGGTTTTCAGCTGAAACTATCAAATCTATAAAAGGTTTCCTTGAATAAACAAAATTAGATCAATCTTATAAATATTCAGCACAGGGTTATTTTTTTCTCTTAGAAATCATATAATATGCATTTAATCAATAGGAACCTAACCAAGGCTTCCTTTTAGAGAAAATGTACGTTTAATCCTAAAAATAAACAGCTGATATCTGTATTGTTCCACCACAAAGTCGTTTTAATGAGCTAACGAACCCATATAATATGCTTTTACTTGCAGTAATGCCGTGTTATGTCTTTCTGTTACTCTGCCAAATAGCTGTCAGCATTGTTGCTGCTTTTCTTTAATTTAGTTGTTTGTTTCTCCAGCCATTGTGGGTGGTAACGGCATCTTCTCTTGGGCTTTTCTTCAGGACTGTATAGCTGGTTTCCTTCTAAGGGTAAGTTCACACTGGGCAGTTTTGCTGCCTTTTTTTTTCTGCAGCAAATCCTGATTTCTTGGCAGGAAAGAAGCTGCGGCAAAAACGGATGTTTTGGAGCGTGTTTTTTCATGCGTTTTGGGGTCTAACGTGTGTCTCTTTGTGCATGCTAATAAAGTTGTGTCCCCAGAGAAACTACTTCCTGTAGAACCATACCTCTAGATCCTTTGAAAAGCTGGTAATTCATCTGCCGCGTACAGTAAAATTAGAGCGACAGGTTAGAATAGATCTATAGATGTCAGTGACACACACGTGTGTGTGTGTGTGTGTGTGTGTGTGTGTGTGTGTGTATATATATATAGATGGATGTCAGGGACATATACAATTAGTACAATGTGTGTGCAGCTTACTGTGCATGTATTTAATTTAAAGATTATTTTTCTTGAAAAAGTGGCGTGGGCTCTCGCATAATTTTCTTAACCAGCAGAGGGAAATCCAGACAGCTGGGGGCACCTGTTTATAACCTGGGAAGGGGTAATACCCATGGAGCTTCTCAGTCTATAGCTCACAGCTGTGTACTTAGCATTTACTGGCTATTTAAATGGGGGACCCTCCAAAAAAAATTACGTAGGGTCCCCTTATAATTAATAACCAGCAAAGGCTATGCAGACAGCTGTGGGCTGATATTAATAGCCTAGGAAGGGGCCGTGGATACTGCCCCCCCAGGCTAAAAGTATCAACTCTCAGCTGCCTCACTTTTCCCACTTCTCCTGTAACAGTGGCAAGTAGGGTGATAGTTGGGGGGTTGATGTCACCTTTGTATTGTCAGATAACATCAAGCCCAGAGGTTAGTAATGGAGAGGCGTCTATAAGACGCCCCTATTACTAACCCCATAGTCATATTGTATAAAAACACACACACCAAGAATTAAAGTCCTTTAATTGAAAGAATGACACAGACTCCTTTAATAAATCTTACCGCTTGTCACTGATGCTGCGCTCGCAGTAGCTCATTCACCAATGGTTCTCAGCCTGGATGGTCGCATCTTGTCACCTTCCAGGTTGAAAACTGTTAATCCCCTAGACATAGATTACGGCGTGAGAGAGAATGACAGGTGAGGGATATTATTTTTATTTTTTATTTTTGCTTTATTACAGAAGATAAGGGCTTCAGAGAAATTAGGCATTAGGTGAGTATAACTGTGTTTGTTATTTTTAAATGGAAAAAAAAGTAAAAGTTTGCTTTATTTAAAATAAAGGACTTTATTCTGGCTGTGTGTTTATTTACCATATAACTATAAGATTAGTAATGGATAGGTGTCTTATAGACGTCTCTCCACCAATAATCTGTGGGCTTGATGTCACCTGACAATACAAAGGTGACATCAACCCCACAAATATGAATCCCAGCACTACAGGGCAAGTGGGAAGAGCGAGGTAAAGTGCCAGAATTGGTGCATCTAATAGATGTGCCATTTCTGAGTGGCTGCGGGCTGCTATTTTTAGGTTGGGGGGGGGGGGGGCAATATCCATGGTTCCTTACCAGCCTGAGAATACCAGCCTCCAGCTGTCTGCTTTAGCAAGGCTGGTTGTCAAAAATGGGTGGGAACACATGCCATTTTTTTAAATTATTTAAATAATTAAAAACACAGTGTGGGAGTCTCCTCTATTCTTGATAACCAGCCTTGCTGACAGCTGACGGTTGCAGCCCCCAGCTGTGAGTTTTGCCGGGCTGGTTATCAAAAATACGCACGTGGGTTTTTTTTTTTAAGGATTTATTTATAGTGCAGAATCAGCTGATGGATACTCTAATCAGCTGCTCCTGCTCTCATTATTAGCGGCAGCAGATGTCGGATGGTGGGAGCAGTAGTCCCATCAGCCAACACCAGTGACCGGAGGTAAACTTTATACCTCCGATCACAGTTGCTGGCTCACCTGGTCTTTAGACCGTGTGGGAACCGCGGCTCTCTGACCGGCGGGGATGGTTTCACCCCCGACCAGAAGTAGTGTTTGTGTGCTGTCATGCACATGACAGCGTGACAGACACTGTCGGGCCCCCATTCAAGTGAATGGGGTTCAGCTCCGCTGCTCAGTTTCTCTGCTGGATGGCATGCTGTATGGACGCATCATGCAGCCTGCCATGTAGAGGTAGCAGAGCTGACTCTGAGGTCACATCCTGCTGTCCGTGACGTTTCTGCAGCAAATATGCTGCAAAAAAAAGTCAGCCTTCGTATTTGCAGCTTTTTTTTTCACCATTCATTCAAGTCATTGAAAAAAAAACGCTGAAAGAAGCGTCATTCTCTATGTCGTCAATGCTGAAAAGCACAAAATTCTAATGACAAAAAAGTGTGCATGAGCTTTCTGTAAAAAGCAGCTGAAAATTAGCATAAAAAACGGAGCAAAAATGCCCAGTGTGAACATACCCTAAAGATGGAAGGAACGACTTGGGGAAAGACTATATTTGCCTGAGCGTAGGAAAAGCTTTAGGCCATGTTCACACAGTGCGTTTTTTACCGCGGAACCGCAGCGGTTTTGCCGCTGCGGTTCCGCAGCTGTTTTCCATGCAGGGTACAGTACACTGTACCCTATGGAAAACAGGACACACTGTGCACATGGTCCGGAAATTGTAAAAAAAAAAGACGCGCTGAATAGCTCCCGGAAAAAAGAAGGAGCATGTCAATTCTTTTTCCGGAGCCGCAGCGGTTCTGCACCCATAGACCTCCATTGTGAGGTCCAAACCGCAGTAAAACCCGCAGATCAAAAATATATCTGCGGGTTTTACTGCGGTTTGATGTGCAGAACCGCTGCAGCAGGAAGTGCGGGGAGCGGGCGGAAGTGCGTGGGCGGAGTGTGGCTGCCCCCCCCCGTGTTCCGATCCCGCCCCCCCGTGCTCCGATGCCCCTCCCCAGTGCTCCGATGCCCCCCCCCAGTGCTCTGATGCCCCCCCCGTGCCCTAATCTCCCCCCCTTATACTCACCCGGCGTCCCGGTGTCCGTCCGGCCGTCTTCTCCCTGGGCGCCGCCATCTTGCAAAATGGCGGGCGCATGCGCAGTGCGCCCGCCGAATCTGCCGGCCGACAGATTCGTTCCAAAGTGCATTTTGATCACTGAGATATAACCTATCTCAGTGATCAAAATAAAAAAATAGTAAATGACACCCCCCCCCCCCTTTGTCACCCCCATAGGTAGGGACAATAAAAAAAATAAAGAATTTTTTTTTTTTTTTTTTCACTAAGGTTAGAATAGGGTTAGGGGTAGGGTTAGGGTTAGGGGTAGGGTTAGGGGTAGGGTTAGGGGTAGGGTTAGGGTATTTTCAGCCATTTTAACCCTAAAAAAATTCCTAGAAAACACACAGACTCTGGCTAGAAAACTGCATCAAAAAAACGCATCAAAAAACGCATCAAAAAACGCATCAAAAACGGACCAAAAAAAGGACCTGCGTTTTCTGCCAAGAGCTGCAGTTTTTTAAAAAACAGTCAGGAAAAAAAAAGGATGGAAATCCTGAACGTGTGAACATACCCTTAGAATAAGGGATG
Organism: Ranitomeya imitator; assembly: GCF_032444005.1. NCBI lineage: Eukaryota > Metazoa > Chordata > Amphibia > Anura > Dendrobatidae > Ranitomeya > Ranitomeya imitator. The sequence continues at coordinate 138,809,297 of NC_091291.1, forward strand.
GGCATATTATACCTGCGGCTTTGGTAGGTGCTATGGGGCCCATCTCGCTACCTCTACTAACGGGCTATGGATCAGTATTGGCAATAAAGACCGAAGTGAATGGCCAGAAGGCAGCTTCACCCTAAGTATTGCAAGTGAAGGAAAGTGCGCACCAGACCATATAACTCCAAACTGGTGGAGCACAATTGGGCCATATTTTGATATTGATAGTGTAGCTTCTCTGCTCTCAATCATTTTATTAAATGAACTTCTTATGTCTAAGGTTTTGATCAGATGGCCTTTGATTCAGGCAGATCATGTCCGCAAATTGGCCTTTGTGTAGCTGTGTGTATTTGCGTAACGTGGTTGCAGACTTTTCTCATCCAGTAAATTGACCAAAATAATGCATTATGCTAATGTGCACAAGCACATGGGCTACAGCTGGTCCGTGTGGTGTATATGTGCCGTTTGTTGTGTACAGACCAAAGAAGTGACAATCTGAAAGGCCGCAATGAATGGAAACTGTAAGACAATACTGAAAAAATTGTTTCATGTAAGACGAGGATGAAAGACGCTGAAGTCATAGCTTGGTATCTGATCGTACTAACAGCCCACTGCTCCTCTACTCCGATTCTGAAACACTGTCATATTTTAAAGATGTAAGAGGGTAAATATGTGTAAAGCGGTGAAAACTGAAGGGAAGTGAGCGATCATTGCAGGGCTCCCTCTGGACGGCTGCAGGAGACACGAGCATGGCCGCTGTCTTTGTGAAAATCCCGCGGGTGGAGGGAGCTGATTTTCTGCCGTTAATATTGCATCCGTTGATGAAGAATTCGTTAGGATAATGGAACAAAGCTAAAATATAAATGACTCTCTGTCAAGAAGCATCTTTTTTTTCTGCTTTTTAGATTAGCTTGGAAGTCTTGGGATTTACCTTGGTACAAGCCAAGGTGCGCAATGTCTGCCACATTTTATTTTTAGGCAGTATTATTTTATTAAAATTATCTAGAAATGTAAAGTGGCCGCAGTACTATGCAGGTGAGCTGCAAACTAAATAGAAAGGGTTCGAAGAGACCGCAATTCCCCCCTTCATGTTTAAAGGTACCTTCACACATAACGATATCGGTGACGTTGCAACGATATCGTTAAGGAAATCGCTATGTGTGACAGCGACCAACGATCAGGCCCCTGCTGGGAGATCGTTGGTCGCTGAACAAAGTCCAGAACTTTATTTCGTCGCTGGATCTCCCGTGGACATCGCTGGATCGGCGTGTGTGACACCGATCCAGCGATGTCTTCACTGGTAACCAGGGTAAACATCGGGTAACTAAGCGCAGGGCCGCGCTTAGTAACCCGATGTTTACCCTGATTACCATCCTAAAAGTAAAAAAAACAAACAGTACATACTTACCTACCGCTGTCTGTCCCCGGCGCTGTGCTCTGCACTCCTCCTGTACTGGCTGTGAGCGTCGGTCAGCCGGAAAGCAGAGCGGTGACGTCACCGCTCTGCTTTCCGGCCGCTGTGCTCACAGCCAGTACAGGAGGAGTGCAGAGAAGCTGAGCGCCGAGGACAGACCGCTTTTAGGTAAGTATGTAGTGTTTGTTTTTTTTTTACTTTTAGGATGGTAACCAGGGTAAACATCGGGTTACTAAGCGCGGCCCTGCGCTTAGTTACCCGATGTTTACCCTGGTTACCGGCATCGTTGGTCGCTGGAGAGCGGTCTGTGTGACAGCTCTCCAGCGACCAAACAGCGACGCTGCAGCGATCCGAATCGTTGTCGGTATCGCTGCAGCGTCGCTTAATGTGAAGGGGCCTTAAGACGAATGGCCCAGTTTCTTAGATTATCTCACCACGAGCACTGTACGAACTTCCCAAATTAATGTATGTAATGGATAGTTTAAGGGGCTGACATGTTCCCCTTCTGTACTCAGTAAAATGTGCACTGAACAGGTTTGTTTGCTTTTCTGCAATCTAATGTCCTGTAGTACTAAACTGGTAAGTGCCGTCACTATACATTATCAGGGCATTATGCCAGGATAAACTGGAATCCGTCCCTCTTGGTAGTCTATTGCAAGTCCCACAGAAGTCCTAAGAGTAAGAAACCTTTAGGCTTTTCTGCCATTTTAATTGCAAGCAGATCTGGGAGTCCAGAGACCCCCACGATCACTCAACCCTCTCTCCCACCCCTAAGCAGACAGGAGCACACAACTCCTGTCTGAGTGTGTACACAGAGCAGGGTACAAACTCCAATGCTTTCTATTGTATGTGTACCCGTATCTGTGTGCACAGAGACAGGAGCGTCTCTGCTAAGCTCAGTACCTTTCAGTAAGGCGGATTCAGAACCATCCACCGATGTTCTTATAAGGGAAGTGAGGTATATTAAACAATGTTGTAAATGTTAACTTGCTCTTTAACCAGACCATTCATTTACCCGTTTTTTTTCTGCTCATACGGTTTCAGGATCTATAAATCTTTTTCTCGTTCTTGAATCATATCTAGAAAAATAACAAATTAGTCCAATACTCTTTTGAAATGTTATGTTGCCGATAGCAGGCTATATTAGTAGAAACAGTAAAGGAAATTTTTGTTTTTCACATTTGTTTTGGTTTTATAGTCAGGGACCACTAAAATATATTATAAGTTTTGTTGCCCTGTCCTTAACAATTATTAAGGACCAGCAGCTACTGCTCCCTTCCTTACTACACTTAGGAGTCTGGTAACTACTGGGACAAGGGGATGAAGTGCTGTGTACACAGTGTGAAAGGGAACGCAGAGACGGTAGTAAACCTTTGGGAAGTCTGGCTGTATCTGACAATGCTCCAGCATAATTATCTATGGGTAGTCTGGCTGTATCTGACAATGCTCCAGCATAATTATCTATGGGGAGTCTGGCTGTATGTGACAATGCTCCAGCATAATTATCTATGGGGAGTCTGGCTGTATCTGACAATGCTCCAGCATAATTATCTATGGGGGAGTCTGGCTGTATCTGACAATGCTCTAGCATAATTACAGTTATATGAAAAAGTTTGGGCACCCCTATTAATCTTAAGCTTAATGTTTTCTAAAAATTGTCTTTTTGGCAACAGCTATTTCATTTTCATATATCTAATAACTGTTGGACACAGTAATGTTTCTGCCTTGAAATGAGGTTTATTGTACTAACAGAAAATTTGCAATCTGCATTCAAACAAAATTTGACAGGTGCATAAGTATGGGCACCCCACCAGAAAAGTGACAATAATATTTAGTAGATCCTCCTTTTGCAAAAATAACAGCCTCTAGTCGCTTCCTGTAGCTTTTAATGAGTTCCTGTATCCTGGATGAAGGTATTTTTGACCATTCCTCTTTACAAAACAATTCCAGTTCAGTTAAGTTTGATGGTCGCCGAGCATGGACAGCCCTCTTCAAATGATCCCACAGATGTTCAATGATATTCAGGTCTGGGGACTGGGATGGTCATTCCAGAACAGTGTAATTGTTCCTCTGCATGAATGCCTGAGTAGATTTGGAGCTGTGTTTTGGATCATTGTCTTGCTGAAAGATCCATCCCCTGCGTAACTTCAACTTTGTCACTGATTCATGAACATTATTGTCAAGTATCTGCTGATACTGAGAGGAATCAATGCGTCCCTCAACTTTAACAAGATTTCCGGTGCCGGCATTGGCCACACAGCCCCAAAGCATGATGGAACCTCCACCAAATTTTCCTTTGGGTAGCAAGTGTTTTTCTTGGAATGCTGTGTTTTTTGGCCATCATGCATAACGCCTTTGTGTATGACCAAACAACTCAATCTTGGTTTCATCAGTCCACAGGACCTTCTTCCAAAAAGAAATTGGCTTCTCCAAATGTGCTTTTGCATACCTCAGCCGACTCTGTTTGTGGCGTGCTTGCAGAAACGGCTTCTTTCGCATCACTCTCCTATACAGCTTCTCCTTGTGCAAAGTGCGTCGTATAGTTGACCGATGCACAGTGACACCATCTGCAGCAAGTTGATGCTGCAGCTCTCTGGAGGTGGTCTGAGGATTGTCCTTGACTGATCTCACCATTCTTCTTCTCTGCCTTTCTGATGTTTTTCTTGGCCTGCCACTTCTGGCCTCAACAAGAACTGTACCTGTGTTCTTCCATTTCCTTACTATGTTCCTCACACTGGAATTTGACAGGTTAAATCTCTGAGACAGCTTTTTGTATCCTTCCCCTGAACAACTATGTTGAATAATCTTTGTTTTCAGATCATTTCAGTTGTTTTAAGGAGCTCATGATGCCACTCTTCAGAGGAGATTCAAACAGGAGAACAACTTGCAAGTGGCCACTTTAAGTAGCTTGTCTCATGATTGCATACACCTGGCTATGAAGCTCAAAGCTCAATGAGGTTAGAAAACCAAAAAAAGTGTTTTAGTAAGTCAGTAAAAAGTAGGTAGGAGTATTTAGAACAAGAAAATAAGGGTGCCCATACTTATGCACCTGTCAAATTTTGTTTGAATCCAGAGTGCACATTTTCTGTTAGTACAATAAACCTAATTTCAAAGCAGAAACATTACTGTGTCCAACAGTTATTAGATATATGAAACTGAAATAGCTGTTGCCAAAAAAACAATTTTTAGAAAACATTAAGCTTGAGATTAATAGGGGTGCCCAAACTTTTTCATATAACTGTATCTATGGGGAGTCTGGCTGTATCTGACAGTGCTCCAGCATAATTATCTATGGGGAGTCTGGCTGTATCTGACAGTGCTCCAGCATAATTATCTATGGGGAGTCTGGCTGTACCTGACAGTGCTCCAGCATAATTATCTATGGGGGAGTCTGGCTGTACCTGACAGTGCTCCAGCATAATTTCATGCAGCTATTTTACTATGAAGTGATGTTTTAGAATGTCTCTTCAGGGTAGAGCGTGGACCAGCTGGACGTTTATTGTTAAGGACTTGATGTAATTTCATCAATCATCCACTAACGATTCAATGTAAACAATGTATCTGACTACGTCCTCCATGCCTTTACTGATCACTACTGTGAATAGTATCACAGAATGAATCTGTAATCTTTTCTATTTTTTAGTACATGTCCGGAGGTCCTTTTCGCGCCTGTTTTTGAAATTTGAATGTATTTAAATAGTGTAACGCCAATAGTTCTGTATGTCCGTGTGGTATTTTCCTGATGAAGAGGTCAGATAGACTTTGAAACGCGTTGAATACACCACCAGAGCTTTTCATTACATTTGAATCTGTATTAGGCTATGTGTACACGTTGCGGTTTTTGCTGCGAATCCGCAGTGGTTTTGACGCTGCGGATCCGCAGCAGTTTTCCATGCGGTGTACAGCACAATGTTAACCTATGGAAACCAAAAACCGCTGTGCACATGCTGCGGAAAAAAACGCGTGGAAACACTGTGGTTTATTTTCTGCAGCATGTCAATTCTTTGTGCGGAATCCGCAGCGGTCTGGCACCTGCTCCATATTAAAAAATTGCAGGTGTCTAAAACCGCAGTGGAAACCGCACAAAAAAACGATAAATCCGCAGTACTTTTTGCACTGCGGATTTAATCAAATCTGCTGCGGAATATTCCGCAATGGAATCCGCAGCGTGTGCACATACCCTCATTGTAGCAGCGCGGACTTAATCCACAAACCATCCTGCACAATGAATCTACAAGGGATGGGTGAGGATACAGTAGGTGAGGGTAGAGCTGGTCGTCCAGTGCCTTAGTCGATCGGTGGTTACTGCAGGTTGTAGGCTTGTTGGAAGAGGTGGGTCTTCAGGCTTTTTTAAGATTTCCTTGGTAGGCGAGAGTCTGATATGTTGGGGTAGAGAGTTCCAGAGTTGGGGTGATGTGCCGTGGGATTAGTGCTGCACATTGACTTAAGGGAATTTTAGCTCATTCCTCAGTTCAAAACAGCTTAAACTCCGTTATGTTGGTGGTTTTTGTGCCATCAACTGCTCCCTTCAGGTCTTTAGACAACATTTCTATAGGATTATGATCAGGAAATTGACTTGGTCATTCACTTTAATGTTTTTTTTACTTGTTTTGATTGTATTTTTCTAATTTTAGGACTTGTCTCAATCTGATGATTGTGACCTAAAAAGGTTCACATACTTTTGTCACTCACAAGCATTGATAGATCATTTTCTTCATTTCCAAAAGTCTAATATTTTTGACTAATTTGTTTAATTCGGTTCTCTATATCTAACTTTAGGAATCGTGTAGAAATCTGATGCAGTCTTGGGTAAAATTTATATAGAAATATGGAAAATTCTGAAGTATTAACTAGAGAAATTAGATAAAACTGCAGAAAATCCCGCTACAGAATAAGACACGACGCCGTCTTTCCAGGAATTTGCTGGCTCCTCAGTGTACTGGTTTTGGTCTTTAATCATATACTTCTTTACAGGATTATCACAATATCTGGATTCTTTGATTGTAGCACTCGCTTTTCACGAATACCCACAAGCTTCCTTGTGTGCTACATAGGGAAATGGCCCCACAAGTTATCATTCAATGGAACCACAATCGTGCAGGGACATATAAGATGCAGTTAAGAGTTGTGCTGCTTTTTTAATGCATACTATGAAAGTTGCTGGCTTTGCTTGTTGCCTCTTTGATGGTTATTAAGCATTTTAAGGAAACATACCGACCACTTCTGCTGAAGCCTCAAGTCACAGGCTGCATTCAATGCACTTGCTATTTTCCCTGCAAAACAAAAGAAGTTTTTGAAAGCTTTGCAAGTAAATTTTACACTTGGACATTCAAGTTACAAGACCCATGTTTTCAGCTCTTCGGCACGTTCCTTGCTGCGTCCTGTCACTATACAATCATCTTCTCACAGCCCCTGTGTGCCCCTTTTTACCCTGAGCGAGCAGCATCAAGCTTCCCCCGCGTGTTCCCCTTTAGAAGAACAACACCGTTTTCCAGCGCTCCAGCAGAGAGAGCCACCGCTTGGAGTGGTTTTGTTTCCTGGAAGAAGAAAAGATGTTGAGTTCTAACTTGTCACCTTCATTTCTCCCCTGTTACCTACTTCATCATTATCTTAATCACCATTGTGTTCAATTTGACCGTTTTCCTTTTCACGGCTTCTGGTGTGTAATGCGCTGATGACAGTCACCCCAGGACCTATTGCCTAGGGAACATTGCTGTTAGGCCTTTGCCCTAGACCCTCACCACCCTCTGTCACTTTCTATTCTTTGGGGGGAATTTTTCTCTTGTTTTTTTTCTTTTCTTCTTTTTGTCTTTTAACATGGTTTTACTAAAAAGTTTTTTAATCAATCAAGTATGAGGCATTAAATTGGCTTTGTCACGGCTGGGTTGTGGGTCGTGTGACAATCACACAGTCTCTTGACAGCTCCTGAAAGGCAGAGAAGGAATATGGATATTTTTCGAGGAAGGCTATGGTTTCCATGACACCACTCCATGTTGTCCGTTTCCCCAGCGATTCATTAGGCTCTTGGGGGTCTTGCACTTTCCAAAAGAAACTAAGATTGGTGTGTGCTTTTTTTTTTTTTTTCTCCAATTCAGGGATTCTGGAGTCGGGCTGGAGAAGGGGGCGCATTTTGGGGGCGATGGTGAATGCTATGACAGCTGCACCTTTTTTGTCTGTCCCCCTTTGCAGCATGCACAATATACACCAGAGGGGTGTACTGTGTGATGCTACCAGTGATCTCATTAGTATTTATGTACTGTAGGGAAAAAGAAAAAACACCGGAGTTTGATAAAATGAATGAAAAATAGATCTTCACGTCATCCTGTTTTCTGTGTGTACAGTAGAGGCCTTCCAAAATCAGAAGCCGTAGTTCACACCCTACATACAGGGGCCGTGGGTAGCACTGGAGATTTTACAGGTTTACCTAGAAGAGAAACAGATCACACCATACAATGGTAATTGAATTTTCTAAGGCAGATCTAGCTTAAATATGCTAAGTGCTTTTAATTTGGTTAGCATTCCTCAAAGGTCATTTAGAGGGGAGTATTTTAACACCATAGCTGCTGGTTAGCATGGCGGTCCTGGTGAAGAATGAGCAATCACTTGTGTGTCACCGCGTCGCCCATCTACCTGCTAGACCCACCTCTCACTTATCACGTTTCCCCACTTTTCCTTTCTCTTCTCCCCTCGCACTCTTTCTCCTTTTTATAATTAATGATTAGTTTTAATTGGTTTGCTTAGGCAGTCTGACAGCAAATTAGCTAAAGCAAGCCAGCCGCTGCCAAAATGTGATGTGGGATTGCTTAGCTCTTCCAGTAGGTGAGCGAAGACTGAGGACAATTTTTCCTTGACTTTTTTTTTTTTTGTGCGTGTGAGATTTGGGGTCGTGTGTTTTAAAGCAAGTTTTCCCGATGCAAAACTGAAAAAAAAAATCCTGAGTATTACATAAATTGGATATAGTTTAAAAGGTTCATGTAAAATATGAGGAAACTATAATCTACCAGATAATTTCAGCTTTAATATGAGAAGGCATGTAATAGTTCTTCTGTAGAATTACTCAAAGGGTTTTCCCACAAACAAAAGTTAATTTTAATCAATAGGTGTAAGAATAATAATAATTTCCACAATTGGATGTGTTTTTTTTAAAAACATGTTCCTGTGCTGAGATAATAATAAATAATCTTTATTTTTATATAGCGCTAACATATTCCGCAGCGCTTTACAGTTTGCACACATTATCATCACTGTCCCCGATGGGGCTCACAATCTAGAATCCCTATCAGTATGTCTTTGGAATGTGGGAGGAAACCGGAGTGCCCGGAGGAAACCCACGCAAACACGGAGAGAACATACAAACTCTTTGCAGATGTTGTCCTGGGTGGGATTAGAACCCAGGACCCCAGCGCTGCAAGGCTGCAGTGCTAACCACTGCGCCACCGTAATCTTATACATGTGCCCCTGCTGTACTGTGTAATGGCCGTGTCTGACCGTGCAGGAACATGGTCTGATCATACCACATCTCCTGAGCAGGGGAGGACTCAAAAGTGAGGACACCGACATTACAGAACAGTATTGCAGCTTATTCTTTTTGGGAGATAAAACATTTCCCTGCCTGTTTTTAGACAATGATTTACTTCATGGAAAGAATCATTAGCGATCCCGTGCAGTAATGTCTGTATCCTCTCCTGCGTCCTCCCCTGCCCAGGAGCTGTGGTATGATCAGACCATGTTCCTGCACGTTCACACACGGCTATCAGGGGCACATTTATACGATTATCTCAGCACAGGGATATTTTATTTAAACGCATCCAATTGAGGAATTTATTATTATTCCAAGATCTATTGATTAAAATTAACATCCCTTTAAATGGCTTAGACCACTAAAATCGTACATTTTATGTCACAAATGATCACTAAAGGTCCAATTATTGATCCCAAAGACTGGGGTGTCCAGCCTGTGTGAATGCGTTGTTGTACTTGAATGTGTGATGCCGCCGCCATTTACTTCTCAGTCCTATAACATTTTGCAGTGGTCACTCATGCGCACTATTCACACATGATAACTGGGGCTCTCGTTCACAGAAACCGCGGGACTCCTAGTGCTCGAGCCTCTCCCAATCTCTATCTCCTAATAGATGATGATAAAATAGAGTTGGAATAAATGGCACCTGCAAAGATCTAACAACGGGGTTGTCCCACAAACAAAGTTCATGTTAATTAATAGATGTTATAATAAAATATTGGAATAATATAATATGTAAAAAAGCATATGGCTCAATGGCCTAATTTAAATATGCACGGTAATAACAAAGGATAAAAAAAAAAATCTAGAAAAATACAAATTAAGTATGTGCACAGAAAAGTGCCCCCAAACACGGTATGATACCCCACAGTGAATTCCTCCACACACGGCATGGTGACCCCCATTAAGTATGATTCTTCAACTGTAATTCCCACACAGCCCTCCATACAGTATATTGGCCATTAAAACTGTTCCTTAAAGGGAACCTGTCATCTGAATTTGGCAGGACCGGTTTTAGGCCATATGGCAAGATTGCCTTCTGCAGGCGTGTACTACGGAGGACAGAGAATGAACTTCAATCCAATATTGTGGCCAGCATGCAGCCAGCAGGTAAGGAAAGGGTGAATCAAACACCCGAAAACTCCGCCAATATGGCCCAAAACCGGTCCCGCCAAATTCAGGTGACAGGTTCCCTTTAAAGGATAATGGCCACAAACAAAATGTGCTCCTTACAGTATAAAGAGCCCCACATAGTCCTCCATACTGTATAGTGGCCACAGAAGTGCTCCTCACAGTATAATGGGCACAAAAAGTGCTCCTTACAGTATCATGACTCTACATAGTCCTCCATACAGTATAATGGCCGCACTCAGTGCACCATACAGTATAATAGGCCCCACATAGTGCTCCATCCAGTATAATGACCCCAATGTCATGGTGCTACATACAGTATAATGTCCCACATAATGCTCCATACAATGAGCCTCAGATAGTGATCCATACAGTACAGTGAGCCCCACGTAGTGCTCCAAAAAGTATAATGGCTTCATATAGGGCTCCATACAGTATAATAAACCCCACATTAAAAAAAACCCTAAAATAACTGATTACCTCTGCCCGTATCCCCATTGCTACAGTCTGTTCACAGTGTCTCCCATCCTCTCCACATCTCGGTATAGCGGGCGTTGTAATTATATTATAGTGTCCACTGCGCTGAGACCTCAGACGCAAAGGGAGAATGATGGGAGCGGGCGCGTCAGCGGATGCTCCCTCCTCCATCACTACTTTAGACGGTTTTGGCATGTAGGATGCTGATATAGTTGATAGTGTGGTGCTGTCTGGGAGATCCGCCCGGCGTTCCAGATCCAATATACTCGGTGGGGACCTGCCCGACGTCGTGGGCCATATATACTCACTCTGCAGAATAGATTAGGCCAGAGTTTGACACGTGCTCTAGAACGATGATTAGTGATAGTGTAAAGGTTGCTGGCTTTGTCCTTCTCTAGGACTGCAGAACCTGTATCCATTGCTCCAGCAGCGGGGAAATGTGGGCACTTTTTTGTACACAACTGGTTCATTATCCAACACGAAAAACATTAGAAGCTGGGCCTGTGATAGATGGAAGGAGGATGCAGGTTTTATAGATCATATTTGATAGGAGGGAATGGGGCTGTTTAGACAAGCGGCAGAGGACAGAATAAATGATTGTCGTTATTAAATAGAAACATCCAATTTATCTCCGATACTTGTTGGCTGTGTTCAGTCTTTGGTCGTGGAGTTGGAATCAATCACTGGTCTGTATGTTCTCATTTGTAAACATGTGCTCCACACATTAACCCCTTAGTGTCGGGGCCAAATTTTTGAAATGTGATCAGTGTCACTTTGTGGCAATAATTCTGGAACGCTTCAACAATTCCCAATGATTTTGTGAATGTGTTTTTTTCATGGCACATTATAACTGATGATAATGGTAAATTTAGGCTGATATGTTTTTTGTTTATTTAAAAACAAAAATTAGAAATTTGATAAATTTTAAAAGTTTAGCAAGTTTCAAACTTTAAATGAATGAATGTCCCTTTAATCCAGATAGTCATACCACACAAAAATATTAATAAATAACATTCCCACATGCCTGCTTTACATCAGCACCATTTTTAAAATGTTCTTTTATTTTGTTGTTTAAAATGCCATCAGTAACTTTAAAAATTTTTCCAGGAAATTGTCAAAACAATTTTTTTAGGGACCTATCCATGTTTGAAGTGACTTTGGGGGTCCTATCCGAGTATATTAGAAATCTCCCAAAAGTGATACCATTTTCAACACAGTGCCCCCTGACATATCGAAAACTGCTGTCAGGTAGTTTATTTACCCTTCATGTGATTTTCTGGAATTAATGCAAAGTGACATGACAGGAATGGAAAAATTTTATTTTTACCACCTAAATGTTGCTATCTTCTAAACAGGCCAATGTAGACGGCAGACTCCAAGGCCGCCATTTGGTTGTGATTAGCCAATGGAAACATCAGTACTAGTGATGAGCGAACATACTTATTACTCAAGATTTCCCGAGCACGCTCGGGGGTCCTCCGAGTATTTTTTAGTGCTCGGAGATTTAGTTGTTCTTGCCGCAGCTGAATGATTTACATCTGATAGCCAGCATAAGTACATGTGGGGGTTGCCTGGTTGCTAGGGAATCCCCACATGTACTTATGCTGGCTATCAGATGTAAATCATTCAGCTGCGGCAAGAGCAACTAAATCTCCGAGCACTAAAAAATACTTGGAGGACCCCCGAGCATGCTCAGGAAATCTCGAGTAACGAGTATATTCGCTCATCACTATCAGTACCACGCAATCATGATATCTGGGTGCTGATGGGGTTAAAGAGGAAGCCCCCACGCTGTTAACCAATTATATGATGTAGTCACTATTGATAACAGCATCTAAGGGGTTAAACAGATATGGACGGTGCCAATACTGATTGTGGCTGATGCAGCAAGTTGTCAGCTATAGTGGACAGCCGACAGCCGCTGGACTGTCACCTGTATGGGGAGGATATTCCCTTATATCTCAGGTCAGTCAAAATACTTTATCGTTGGTCATTAAGGGGTTAAGCATCGAACTGCAGAGGTGCAGGTTTTTATCACATTAACAGCTTTCCAGTTACCAGAGATAAACCACACAAATTTAATCCAACCTATAGTTTATAGAATGGTATGAAACCAGCAGGACAGATTATCTAGTAACATAATGAGAATGCTTTGCCATCAGTAATCCATAGTAATGTCCTATAGTTCTGTAACATGCAGCCAATGTGAAGACTCCATTATGGTCCTCCAGCTCTACAGGAGTTTCAATGACGGGGGGGTTTTCTTCTCTGGCTCAGTAGTGGCTTTCGGTCTGGTTCGTTGTAATATACATCGCCTGTAGTCTCCCATGTGTTTGAAGTTCCAACTTTTTTTACTGCATGACACAAGATTGCATTGAATGATGTAACTTCTCAGAATAGTTAAACTTGTAACCCATAAAACGAGTGCTTGAATCTGTAAATCCACAAAGCGTTGCCATTCAGTAGTTTTTTGTTTTTTTTTTACATGTAATAGATAAAAGGTGTAAATGTGCTTAATTGTTTGCAGGATGTCCACAGTTTCATGTGAAGTGATGGATCCTTATCTCACCATGTCCCAGATTCTTCTCTACTTGTGAAAGTTTGTGAGGATATCTAGCTAAGGCTACTTTCACACTAGCGTCGTACTCGGCCTGTCGCAGTGCGTCGGGCTGACGTACCGACGCATACTGTGGAAGCGCTGCACAACGGGAGGCAGCGGATGCATTTTTCCAGCGCATCCGCTGCCCCATTGTGAGTTGCGGGGAGGTGGGGGCGGAGTTCCGGCCGCGTACGTGCGGTTGGAAATGGCGGACACGACACTCAAAATAACGTTGCAAGCAACGGTTTTTTTTGTTCGGACGGTCTGCCACAACCGTCGCACAACAGTTGCGATGTGTGGCAATGCGTCACTAATGTTAGTCTATGGTGGAAAAATGCATCCTGCAGACAACTTTGCAGGATGCGTTTTTTCCCCAAAACGACGCATTGCGACGTATCCCAAACGATGCTAGTGTGAAAGTAGCCTAAACTGGAAGAGACTCGAGCAGAGAAACTCTGTGGCCCTCGCTCAGATATTCACAAGGCTTTGTGTCTTTTGCCTCCAAGCAACTTTAGCTGTCGCGTAACTCTGAAGTCAGATGTCCCAGGAGCGCGTCTATACATCAATATGGCTTCAAAATAGCAATAATTCCTGCGGGGCATCTCTGTGTCTTCGCACCACTACCGTGCTGTCTCTCACTGAAGATCAAATGGATAAAGACTGTTTAACGTCTTTAAAATTAATTATCAAGATTGTAAATATGTTTTCTAACGGGAACCTCGTGTACGGCCGTGTACGATCATTTCACTCTGACGCTTCCAGCAGTCACACCGTGGATGACTGTACTAAGTCGCCTTTCAGCATGTGGAAGTTTGTGTGCTAGACTTACTGTGCGCAGCAGCAGCGCAAGCTTGGCTAAATCTGCTTTGCTGTCTCTTTAATACTTTTTCTTGTGGCATTGGAGGGGTTAGGAGACAGGCAGAACATTTGCTGCCTCCCCAGCATCCTCTCGGAGAACTTCACTCCCCAATTGTTATGTGCGATCGGATCTGAAAGTTGCTCTCTAAGCTTCTTGTCACATTTTGACTTAATGAAGTGCAACTGAAGAGGGAATTTGGGTTCATCACGGCAGTCGCACTGCGCTCCCTTGTTGTCAGAAAAGAGGGGCGGTTTGGGACCGCAACGCAGCGCTGCAAGTCGTTATCATTCCGGTCAGTCTGTTTAACACAAAATTAAACAAAGAACTAATTAGTGCCTCATGAATTAATAAATGCACAGTTGCTTGGCTAGAAAAAAAAATAAAAAGAAGGGGTAGCAGGGAAGAAAGGCTGAGAGTTAGTGGCTCTGTGTCTTTGACAGGGGACGCTTTCTAATGGTGACATGAATGAAGTCTGCAGACAGTCTAACGTGGTGTTTTTTTCTTTTCGGCTTGGGCCTACACAACCACTAGAGTTTAACATGTTGTATGGATACAGACAAGAAGTTTGATTTTGACAGATGATGATATGACTACTTTGATATGGTTATCTTTTCTCCCATCTCTTTGTAACTACTGCAGTGATGCTGTGTACTGGTCTAAGACCTGCTCGTTCCATAGTAGTCCTCTCCAACTGGTGGCTCTCAGGGCGTGCTGGGAGCTGTAGTTCTATCAAACTGTAGAGTGCTTCTGAAACTGTAAGTTCCAATGTTTCTGGCTAGGCATGATGGCAAATGTAGTACTTGTGTTAGATAGGCACATGTCAAAGTTCTACGAATATTGAAAGGAAGTGATCTGCTTTCTAAACTGGGAACATTTATTTTGCCCTTTAAGGCCCAATAATGTAAGGATGAGGGATAATGAGACGAGTCCTGTTTGTCTGAGACATGGTGGTGATGTGCGGTTATAGGACGGGTTGCTGGTGCCAGTTTCTCCGGTCACTGGTAACGCTTTGTGCTGGTGGTGTATTGTCAGGGAATGCAGATCTCAGTCATTGGCGCTCTGTATGGAGGGGGCTGAGGAGTCGGGGAGGAGGGAGTCCATCCTTAAGAGGACATGTCAAGTGCAATTAGTGTTATCTGTCTAAATATGTACTGGGAACACAGCATACAAGAACAGGTTTCTATAGCTTTAATGGAGACATAAGCAAGGTCATATTGCCTCATAAAATCCCCCAATCTGATTTTAGGATTACGCATTCTCAGTAAATTGGCGTTGTTCTACTTGCATCACTGAAAAACATGAGGGGAAGATCACATTTGGCAAAACCAATGTGTGCACCTCTGATGGGACGAGAAAATGTGGTTTGTAATATATAGTGAGCATCTGCCATGTGTCCTGTACCGCACTCCTCCTCCTGGTCCGCATCTACACTTACAACCTGTAGAAAGCTACATTCTGCTTTTATTACTCTGATGTAATCCTGCAGCGTGTGAGCGATCGGGGCCTTTCTTCAGATCTTCTGGCTGATGTCTTTATCCAGGGATATCTTTACTTGTCTAACTATTGTGTCATGGTGACTAAACCATTTCTGTCTGTTGTGTTATATGTATGCCAGTGAGTGAGTGTCTGTCTTTTTGGAGATGAGGCCAAGCTGGTTTTTTGCTCTGCAACCCTTTTTAACTCCCAAGATAGAAACTGACATAATTGGCCGTGTTAGATACCAGAAGGGCCTCCATTTTTGTGTTCAATGGGAGAGTAGCTCCTGTGTCCTAGTGTAGGAGTGTCCCAAGTGTGAAGGGTTGACAGTGAGAGCCTACCCACATGGCAAGTTGATTAAAATGTGTAATTGAAGTGTTGATGCCGAGATGATCGATATATTTGTTTAGTCTTTTATAGATAAGGCTGCCATTTCATCACTGGTATGTTTTTTGTTTAATGTTTTGTTGGTTCCAATTGGCTTTATTTGTCTTCTCTGTTCAGCATTTTGCCTTCTGATTAGTAATTCTTTCCTCCTGTGTGTGATCTGTCTCCCTGCTGGCCCTCCCTCCTGATCACATGTGGCCAATTTCCTGTGCACTTAGTGTGGTATAAGTTTAGCGGCCTAGGTCTGTTTGACCGTGGTCTGTCTCCATAAGGATGTCTTTAAAAGGATGCAGCAGAAATAAGAACAGAAGGAACACTACACACTGCTAGTAAATATAATACCTTTCCATCATCTCTTTCCTCCTTAGCTCTCACCTTGCACACAAACACTATATCAGACTCCACTTCATTACTCCTGACTCTCATTCCCAATCTGCAAACACCAGCACACTCACACCAGACATTACTCTCACCTCTCCACATGACCCACTCCTCAACATCAAATCTCGACTACTAAAAAAAGCTAAACACTCTCCCTCTGAGTCTCCTCACTGCTGGTGACATATCTCCAAATCAAGGATCCTCACAGCTCCAACCTCCCATTATTTCAACCTCCTATTGCTCCCAAGCAAATGTCAAGGACACAAATCTCTCCCACTTCAAATCTGAGCCCTCCACACCCAACCTTGCTGGAATGCCCACTCCATCTGCAATTAACTCCTTGTCATTCACAACCTCTTTACCTCTCAGAATTTCACCTTCCTGGCCCTCACCAAAACATAGCGAAGTGGGGGAGGGTGTTAGCAATGTTATGGCAGCCTCAACTCACACTCCACATTCTGACAACAGACATGGTGGAGAAGTTGGCTTTATCCTTTCTACAAACTGCCACTGCCTTTATTAACAAATTTTCAACCTGGCTTCTTCACTTTCTTTCTGCTCACATTCCCATTATAATCAGGGCTGACTTCAACATTCCCATAGACACCCACCAGTCTACAAACTCCCATCGCTCACTTTTGAACTTACCCAGTGGTCTTCCCCAGCCACCCACACACACAGACACACATTAGACCTGGTCTTCACCCATCTCTGCTCCCTATGTAACTTCACAATCTCCCCTCTCCCTCTATTTGACCACCATCTACTCATATTCTCATCACTATCCTCCTCACGTGTCACCCATATCCACCAACTTGCGCACCCCTGCAGAAACAAATGTCAACCCTCATACTGACTATTCTACCACCATCCTCAGCTTCGCTTCACTCCACCACACACACATTGCCACTCTTGCATCAGCCATCAACTCGGTCATGCATGGCACAATGCGACAAATCAATAGACAACCATGGCACAATAACATCACTAAAAAGCGTCACTAAAAAGCATCACCAAACAGCTAAAATTGCAAAGCAGTGTTTGAAGATAACAAACTTAGAAGACGACTTCACCTCATTCAAACAAGCTACACTCACATTTAAATCACCTCTCACCTCAGCTAAACAGGCCTACTTTACATCCCTTGTATCTTCCCTATCCTTCACTCCCGAACAGTTGTTCAACACTTTGAACCCCATCCAACCTCTTTCATCTCTGCCAAGGACTTTGCTACACACTTCACAAATAAGATAGTCAAAACCAGGCAAGTCTCTGTGGACAAACCAACACAACCCCTTGTATGCCACACCAATGCCCTAGCCCCATAACCTCCATCTCAAACATCACTGAAGGAGAGCTTGCTCATCTTCTTTCAAAATGACACTTCATCCCACCCCCTCCCCAATCTCAACACTACACTTATCCAATCCCTAACCCATCTCTTCAACCTATCACTAACTTCTGGTACCTTCCCCTCTGTTTTCAGACATGCCACAATCACCCCTATCCTCAAAAAGCCAGCTCTTGACTCATGCACTATGTCCACCTATTGCCCCATATCTTTGCTCCCATTTACTTCAAAACTCCTTGAGCATCATGTCCACGCTGAACGTTCTTATCACTTTGCATCTAATTCTCTCTGACAACCTATAATCTGCCTCCCATCCTCACCTTTCCTCTGAGACTGCCGTGACCAAAATTACTAACGACTTAAGGTACCTTCACACATAACGATATTGTTAACGATATTGTTGCATTTTGTGACGTAGCAACGATATCGTTAATGAAATCGTTATGTGTGACAGCGACCAACGATCAGGCCCCTGCTGGGAGATCGTTGGTCGCTGAAAAAAGTCCAGAACTTTATTTCATCGCTGGATCTCCCGCGGACATCTCTGGATCGGCATGTGTGACACCGATCCAGCGATGTCTTCACTGGTAACCAGGGTAAACATCGGGTAACTAAGCGCAGGGCCGCGCTTAGTAACCCAATGTTTACCCTGGTTACCATCCTAAAAGTAAAAAAACAAACAGTACATACTTACCTACCGCTGTCTGTCCCCGGCGCTGTGCTCTGCTCTCCTCCTGCACTGGCTGTGAGCGTCGGTCAGCCGGAAAGCAGAGCGGTGACGTCACCACTCTGCTTTCCAGCCGCTGTGCTCACACAGACAGTGCAGGAGGAGTGCAGAGAAGCAGCGCGCCGGGGACAGACAGCGTTAGGTAAGTATGTAGTGTTTGTTTTTTTTACTTTTAGGATGGTAACCAGGGTAAACATCGGGTTACTAAGCGCGGCCCTGCGCTTAGTTACCCGATGTTTACCCTGGTTACCGGCATCGTTGGTCGCTGGAGAGCGGTCTGTGTGACAGCTCTCCAGCGACCAAACAGCGATCCGGATCGTTGTCGGTATCGCTGCAGCGTCGCTTAATGTGAAGAGGCCTTTACAGCCAAAGCTGACAGACAATTCTCTATACTCCTCCTTCTAGACCTGTCCTCTGCCTTCGACACAGTTGATCACTGTCTCCTACTACAGATCCCCTCCTCCTTTGATGTCAAAGACCTTGCCCTATCCTGGATCTCCTCCTACCTTAACCACACATTTAGCATTTCAAACTCCCACCATCTCTCTGTTGGTGTCCCTCAAGGCTGTGTCCTAGGACCCCTTCGCTTCTAAATCTATACATTTGGCCTGGGACTACTCAAAGTCCCATGGCTTCCAGTACCACCTATATACTGATGACACTCAGATCTACCTCTCTGGCCCAGACGTCACCGCTCTGCTCTCCAGAATCTCAGAGTCTCTATCAGCCATATCCTCCTCCTCTCGCTTCCTCAAGCTCAATGTGGACACATCTGAACTAATTATCTTCCCTACCTGATCTATCAATCAAAATAAATTAAATCACACTTTCCCCTGTCCCCAAAATCCACTGCCTCGGAGTAACCCTTGACTCTGCCCTGTCCTTCAAACCGCACATCCAAGCTCTCGCCACCTCCAGCTCAAAAATATTTCCAGAATCCATCGTTTCCTCAACCCTCACTCTACCAAAATACTCGTGCATGCCATATTCAACTCCTGCCTCGACTACTGCAACATCCTCCTACCTTCTAACACTCTCACACCCCTCCAGTTCATCCTTAAAGAGACTCTGTCACCTGAATTTGGAGGGAACAATCTTCAGCCATGGAGGTGGGGTTTGGGGTTTTTGATTCACCCTTTCCTTACCTGCTGGCTGCAATATTGGATTGAAGTTCATTCTCTGTCCTCCGTAGTACACGCCTGCGCAAGGCAAGCTTGTTAGTTTGGTTTATTGTAAGTGATATCTGTAACTTGTATGTAACCCCTTCTCATGTACAGCACCATGGAATCAATGGTGCCATATAAATAAATAATAAGGCGGCTCTGTTTATACCAGTTATAGTTATTAACATGGTTATTAAGGTTGAAGGAAGACTAGTTCAACCCATAGCCTAATCTAACATGCCCTAACATGTTGATCCAGAGGAAGGCAAAAAAAAAAAAGTTAGTTCACATTATAGTTATAAACTGGGAAAATCTCATTTTAAAAGGGGAAAAAAGGTCAGGTTTCATCACTGCCCAGATGTTCTAACCAATTACATAGGAGCCATGTAACATGGACGTTGTGTGTCTGGGATAGTAGGAGACTGTGTAAACCTTTCCCCCCCACTCATGAGGGGCAGTTTATGGATGGAAACGTGCTCTCAAAACTCTAAATAAGCGAAAAGAAAGAGGAGAGAGGGCGGCAGAAAGAGAATTTTTAATCCTCTTCCTTCTGTTCCTGCCTGGCAGCAGGGGACAGTGTGACTTTGAACACCGAGTTAGATTTCTCTTCTTTGGATCTGCTCAGCTAAAACAGAATGATACTGTAGATCACATAATTCAAGAGATCCGTTCTGGGAAGATGAGGGTTTGGATTAGTTAATTATCAACAATTGACACCTAACTTGCTGCTATAAATTTAGCAGTGAATCCCCCTCTACTTGGAGCTAAAGTTTTCCTATCAGATCTCTGCAACATATGGCGGTAAATAATTCAGTGGCCTCTTCCTGAGTGTGAAGAAGACTGGGGATGAATAGAAAGAGACTTTAGAAACTGTGCAAGTGACATCACCATTCAGTGAGGTTGCAGATAGTACCAATGGATTTTGGCACAAGGACTATGTGTACAATTACATAAAAAAAAATCTGGCTTTTTAGAAATTTAAATATTTGTATACATTTAGCCTGTGCACCCCTTCTTCCTTACCCTCCCATCAAGTGCCCGTTTTATCCACAGTAGGTGCACACGTTTAACGTCAGCTGCTTGGCACAGGCCTCCTCCTATAGATCTGTGCGGCACAGGCCTCCTCTTATAGATCTGTGTGGCGCAGGCCGCCTCCTATAGATCTGTGTGGCGCAGGCCTCTTCCTATAGATCTGTGCGGCCCAGGCCTCCTCCTATAGATCTGTGCGGCACAGGCCTCCTCCTATAGATCTGTGCGGCACAGGCCTCCTCCTATAGATCTGTGCGGCACAGGCCTCCTCCTATAGATCTGTGCGGCACAGGCCTCCTCCTATAGATCTGTGCGGCACAGGCCTCCTCCTATAGATCTGTGCGGCACAGGCCTCCTCCTATAGATCTGTGCGGCACAGGCCTCCTCCTATAGATCTGTGCGGCACAGGCCTCTTCCTATAGATCTGTGCGGCCCAGGCCTCCTCCTATAGATCTGTGCGGCACAGGCCTCCTCCTATAGATCTGTGCGGCACAGGCCTCCTCCTATAGATCTGTGCGGCACAGGCCGCCTCCTATAGATCTGTGCGGCACAGGCCTCCTCTTATAGATCTGTGTGGCACAGGCCTCTTCCTATAGATCTGTGCGGCACAGGCCTCCTCCTATAGATCTGTGCGGCACAGGCCTCTTCCTATAGATCTGTGCGGCCCAGGCCTCCTCCTATAGATCTGTGCGGCACAGGCCTCCTCCTATAGGTCTGTGTGGCACAGGCTTCCTACACACAGACGTCCTCCGCTGTGTACACACCGTACACCTGTTACATTAGGAGTCTTGTGTGCAGCTGACACTGTAGCGCTGCTGCTCACCACATGTTACTGCATACACTGTGGAAAACATCTAGTGTCTCTTATATACAGCTAAAGCCTTTGTTTTTCTTCTCATTTACTTCAATTAGGATGAAGTGAAGGCTGGGGCAGTGAAAGGGTTTGGGGCGTCTTTTTACAAGGTAAGAACAGTGACTTTTGGTCCTGCATACATACCAGTGTACTGTAGTTTTCTTTTATAACAACTTGCTGCCTGATGTTGAAACTAAAACCAATACAAACCTGGTCAAAGGGTCGGTCCCATATTTGCCCCACTTTTGGGTGGACGTGGCACAAGGCAGCTGTCGTTGGCATGGTAGATGTGTAAGGATATGTGCACACGTTTAGTATTTGCAACTGATTTTTCCACTGCAAACCCCAAGGTATTGGCAGGAAAAACGCTGCATGAAATACTCACATTTCTGAGAGCATGTTTTGACTTGCTTTTTCCCCATTCATTTGAATGGGTGAAAATACTTTGAAGGTACAAATCTGCATGAAAAAATAAGCAGCAAGTGCATAAAATTTCAGAAATCTCATTTACTTTAGTGGTACTGTAAAACACTGCGTTTTTGTCTATAAATAAAATAAACAGGACACTCAAGTCTTCGGGTATAAGCACACATTGCGAATTCGTAGCAGTTTTCCATCCAGTTTACAGTGCCATGTAAACTTATAGGGAACCAAATCTGCAGTGCCCATGGTGCGGAAAATACACAGCATGTCAATTCTTTGTGCGGATTCTGCTCCTCAATAGGAATCCGCAGGTGTAAAAACGCAGGTGAAATCTGCACAAAAAAACACTGGAAATCCACAGGTAAAACGCAGGGCGTTTTATCTGCAGATTTTTCAAAAGCTGAGAGGAAAAATCTGCACAGAAATCTGCAACGTGTGCACATAGCCTGAAGGTGATGTCTAGGTTAGTCTAGTATTGCAGTACCACGCTGTACCTGTAGGCTGTCACGGCGATTCAGATTTCTGACATGTCAGATCATCAAGAAGTCTTGTTGTGATTAGACAGCAGACTACACGGAGAAGCAAAATTTTCAATTAAAGTTTAACATTTATTGAAAAATATAAGACACAAAATATCAATACATCAAAATACCTAGTATCACACTTGCAGCCCTACATAATAAGTACATCCAGATGCACCATTACACATAAAGTAGAGGTATATATTACCTGAGTTTAAGGAGCTGTAGCAGAAATTGTAAAGGATGAGGAATGTGGGTAGTCCAGTGGTTCCCCCTCACCCCGACGCGCGTTTCGACCTTACCTTTTTCCAGAGGCATGTCGTGGAGGGCTTTTTAAAGAAAGCAGGAGCAAATGGTACTGCCGTAATGGAAGGTGCATATACCTATAATTGTCAGCCGTGGACGCTGCCATGCATGCAGTCCTCTCCATATGATAAGGACACTTCCAGGAATGCGATCGCTGGAACACACGCGGAACCAGAATCAAGCGCTCCCAGAAGAAAAAAAAAAACAGGGCAGTGACAATTCAAGACTAAAAACCCAGTTCACTCATGTCTGCAGGTAATGTGTAGATTATTCTAGTATTGCAGTACCACGCTCTACCTGTAGGCTGTCACGGCGCTGCCTGTGTGTCGAATCTTTAATCACCTCTTTAACATGAAGCTGTGGATTCAGATTTCTGACATGTCAGACGTTTTCAGGTGTAGGGATTCAGCTGCTAGGACCCACAACAGGGGGCAGCATTCTGAGAGGAATCAGGCAAGGACTATTAGGGAAAGCTACTTCATACCCTTTCAGAAAATATATGGACAAATATTGATCGTTCAAAGTTTTAAAAATGTCCAGCCTGCAAATCTGACAAGTGTGAACTAGTATAGTAGTCTGTACGCCACTCAGTAGTTCACATCTCTGGGGAGAGACCAGCAGAGCGGATCACAGCCGGCACAGGGTGCTCCCGGACCGCCACTGCTCAAAACTTAAAGTTTCAGAAAAATTCTGACATGTTAAGTTCACTGTTCAAATCCACCTTTTTATCTCAAAAGTTAAGTATATCCTGAGTTTATTATTATGTGATCCAAAAAGTATATTTTGAATAAGAATGAAAAAGAAGCAATGATAAAAATTCTACCAAATTGAGCCTTTTAGCAGGTGCACAGTCCGCACCCCAAGTGTGGGGTAGGTAACCGCTCCCGGAGACCTCTCGTTTCCTCTGGTCTGGCTGGTGTCAGGGGTTACGGGTGGATCTGCAGATAGTTGTGATGTAACATGCTCAGGTCCTGCAGGCCTCGGCCAGACATCCATCATCCTCCCTGCACAGAAGGCAAACATTAGCCCTGCTTTGTGTCCTGCTTTGGGTCTGTTTGGTTTTCTTTTTGTCTTTACATTTTGATGCCCAACTGTGAACCACTTTTCTTTTGTCCTGTCATTTTCTTTTTTTTATAAATATATACGCATCCACCCTTTTCTCCCATCCAGGCTAAACCCCCTCCTTAATTCAACCATCCTGCTTGTTTAGCTTTCGGCTTCTATTCTGACTTCAAAGCCATGCCCAATCATTGTCTGGCAGCTCCAGGCAGTGGCCTTGAAATAGGAACACAGAGCGAGCACACCGCAGGTCACACTAGGGCATGATGCCTGCCAGTGTGAGTGGATGCTCGGAGATTCTTACTATTCATTGTCATGGATCCTGGTTACTCGCTACAGATTATAGCGGAGGCTTCCTCCCATCAAGGGTTGGAGAATTTACACTTTTCTCAGCCAACCACCTGATACTTGTCTTGAACAGCACACGTCAGTCTATCTGCTGATTAAGTTCCTACAATGGGGAGATTTCTCATTTTGACCAATGGTAATAAAAAGTTCACATGCTCAGTTTCATTACCAGTCAGATCACAGCGTGTAAGTCCAGACACGAGCAACAGCGGCTGGTGAACCCTGGATCCTACTTACATGGATATCTAGGAGACTTCTTAGTTTAACTGAATTTTACGTGACCAGTACAGATCATTTCTATATCCATGTCTACCAAGAATTGGAGGAGCAGTCCCCATATTGGGTCACGTATTGCTCCCGAGAGGATACAATGGCCATTCCAGGGTGACTTGGTGATAGTCCTATAACCTGTGAAGCACAGACCGTGAAAACACAAACCCAAAAATCATACTGATATGTTGGTATTGTTACATCGGACACTCGATGGAAGCAGAAAATGGTGCGGTGATTAGGATATTTGTACAAGGGTCTTGTGTTAGGCAGACAATGTACTTGTGTAGTTATTAGGAGAATTAGTATGGAAATTCCACTGATTTATACATACATAGCTTCTTCTCTTTGCTTTTCAGCGGTGTCCTGTGGAGAAGAGGTTGGAAAACACAGAATTAAAGATTACTACATAATGGAGACTCAAAATATTATAGAAAATTCGTGATAATTGCAGCTGCTTATCTCCTTTTAACTCTATTCAGACACTAATAGCCCCCTCCCGCTAGGCAGAAATACTTTCCGGTTGGCCTTTATTGTGGGTTACAAGCCCAGATAGAGAAGAGATACAAGTCACATTTTACCAGTTACAATGGGGCTAATTAGGTGATGGTGAAAGGAATGACATTCGTGAAGCAGTTTATTCTAAGTAAATGGATAGATGTTTGAGGTAGGAAGGCGATGATGAGTCTTCTGCCTTCTCTATTAATCCCACAGACAGTGAATGGGATAGCACCGACCACCACTCCATTCAAAGGGACACAGGACTCTGGGACCGCCAACAATCACACACTTCATTCTTAGCAGACCCCTTTACAGAACTCCCATTTTTAATTACACAAGGCAAAGACAAGTAACAGCATGCCAGCGCTCCCACTGATATCCTAAACAGCATAGCGTATCACCGAATTAAAAAAAAAAAAAAAAAAGCGTTATTAAGGGTTAAAAGTTGACCAACAATTTCTCATTTTTCAAACAAAATTTACAAAATTATTTATTTTTTTAGGGACCACATCACATTTGAAGTGAGTTTGGGGTGTCAATATAACAGAAAATACCAAAAAGTGACACCATTCTAAAAACGGCACCATTCAAGAAGTTCAGTAACCCTTCAGGTGCTTCACAAGAACTAAAGCAATGTGGAAGGAAAAAAAATGAACATTTTACTTTTTTCTAAAAACATTTACTTTGGAAGGGCATCAGTAGAAAATGGACCACAAAATGTGTTGTGCAATTTCTCTCGAGTACGCAGATACCCCATATGTGGGGGAAAGCCACAGTTTGGGCGCATGGCAGGGCTCAGAAGAGAGGGAGCACCGTTTGACTTTATGAACGCAAAATTAGCTGGAATCAATGGTGGCACCATATCGTGTTTGGAAACCCCTGATGTACCTATAAAGTAGAACCCCCCAATACCACCCCTAATCCCAATCCTAATCAACCCTAATCCCAACCTTAACCCTAGCCCCAACCTTAAGTCTAGCTCTAGCTTCAACCCTAACCCTAATGGAAATAAATACATTTGTTTATTTTATTATTTTTACCTAACTAAGGGGGTGTTAAAGGGGGGGGGTTTGATTTACTATTTTTTTTTTTTATTTTGATCACTGTGATAAGGTCTGTCACAGTGATCAAAATGAACCAATAGGAAAAAATTCCAATTGTTGCCGGCAGGCACACTACACATGCGCCGGCCATTTTCTTCTCGGAAGATGCCGCCGGGGGACAGGACTGGGTGATGCAGCAGGGTCCAGGTACCCCATTCCTCTCTCCTCAGATGTGCTCTAGCAAATTAGATGGGAAATCAGACTTTATTTTTGTTGTTGATGCGTTATTCCGTGAACAACAGTGATCGGAACACTGGGGTCGGTAAAACCCGACTACAATCATGTTCTCTAACCCCCGGTAGCAGAGTCCCTGGAGAATTTCCGACGCTGGGGGGCGCTATAACCTTATTTCTCAGCGCCGTTAAAAAACGACGCTGAGGAACAAGTACCCTTAAACTGCCGCCGTGAAAAGGTGTATCGGTGGACGTAAGGGGTTAAATTAGAATGATTTTTACATGTGTAAGGATGGAATATTGTTCAGGAGAGAAGAAACTAAACAAGATCTGAAATTAAGGGGAAAGTTTAGAAGCAATCTTAGAATATTCTACTGATCGGTGCTAGTATGTGCCTGATACAAATGTCTAGATGTTGGTGTAAAGCGAACTGTGAAATTAACCCCTTAGTGACCAGGCCACATTTTCAACAATTCCCAGCGATTTGATATGTTTAAAACATATCAGAAATATGACAACTGTAAAAAATTTTTGCAACTTTCTAATTTTGAAGGATTATCCCTTTAATCCAGATAGTTTAAATATACAATTTGATTTTCTTGATTTTATTTTTGATATACTCTCCATGTTAAAATTAACCTACTCTTACAATTAGAGACTGTTCATGTCTTGTTAGTGGGCAAACTTCAAAAATCAGCAATGGATCAAATACTTAATTCCCCGACTGTATATATAAAATATGTGGCACAATCTTTGCATTGTGTGTTGGTATGTGCCACACTAAGCATGGAGAACACAAAGAGGAGAACTGTCTGAGGACTGAACAATATCAATCTCAAGGCTAGAAGTCCATCTACAGAGATCTTGATGAACCTCCACCATATTTGACTGGAGGAATTTTAGGGTGTCAATACTTTTGGCCATGTATAGAGATACATTGACACAGATGCCATAGTGTAAGCTCAGAGAGCCATGATGGCCGGTCGTCTGCGCGCTTATATTCGGCACATGACGGTAGAGTAGGAGGAACAATAAGTTGCTTTAATGAGACAGCATCATGCTGTGTGTGTCTTTGAATAAACAGAGCGCTCTCATAGATGCTGTGCACAGTGTTTGGCCTGGTAATATATGGTGACCCACTTTTCTCTGGTGGGGTCAATAAGGGGCACTAATGTTTTTCCACCAGTGAAGTATAGAATCAGGTAGTACGGCTTATTTAAATAACGTAAATGCCAGCGTCACTGTAAATCATCAGCGTAGTGTGGATGCATGGCTTCTGGGATTTTCATATATTACCAGATCCCCAGGATCTAAACTTGAAAACACCCTTTTAATGTTTTCATCTGATGTATTATGTAGCACTTCACAATGATAGCATTTGTGCGGCCATTTGCTAATCTACGTTGTAGGCATCCCCGATAATGTCACCATGGATTAATTTGCTCAACCGCATGAAAAAAACAGAAATGGCTTATTCACAGGTTGCATTTTATCTGCAGCGTTTTACAGTACCAGCGAAGTGAACGAGATTCCTGACCACTCATGCTGCTTATTTTACTTGCATTTTTTCATATCTGCAGCATGTCAATTCTTTCAGCGTTTTTCCTCCATTGAAATGAATGGGGGAAAAAAGGCATGCAAAACATGACGCAAAAATGTACTTATTTTATGTACTTATTTTATGCAGCATTTTTCCCTGCCAACATTCTGAAAAATCTGCTGCAAATACTAAAGGTATACACATTCCCAAAGACCCAGACTGCTCATCTATCCTAGCACCTCAGACGTCATCTTTGGGGGGTCTGGCAGCTGAAATGAGCGTCACCTTTCATTTATGAGTTTCTGTAACTCCCAATTATGACTTTTGTTAAATATATAGATGGGCACCCCAACAAAGTAAGAATGAGATTGACTTAAATTGCAATATTACCCCAATATTTGTCCCACGGGTGAGCCAGGTCTTCACACAAAACGTCCCTGTGGTCATGTTTCTAAGTGTATGGGAAAAGCTTCCTAAAAGAATAAGCAGTGATATATAGTGGGAATGTATATGACGGAGCGTATTACTAACAGTCACAGGTAGTGGGCCGCAGTCTTCCCGCTGTCCAATGCTTTCAGCTCTGCCTCATCTTACGGTGGTGACATATCTGCAGTCATGTATTGAGATTCGTTGCTAGAGAAAGGCACAACAGACAATGAAAGTTTGGTGATTACTAGCGGCAGGAACTAAATAGCCCTGTAACTGGTATGAAGGTTAATTCATGGTCTGCTAAACACAGAAAATATGATAGCTTTGTCAGACAACAAAAAAGTATGGAGGGGAAAGGAGGGGGAATATACAAACTAATCCAAAGCCAGCGGCTGCTGTGCCGTAGCAAACAAACATCCAGCCTCACACATACACGGTGACAGTCCTGCGCCGTCGCTGTCTCCGTGCCATGCTGTTTGCTCAGTACAAGGAGACAGTACTTAGATTTGCTCGCTGGCTTTGTAAACAACTGTAGACACCAGACGTATTGTACAGAAGGATGTAGCGTGCGCAGCAGAAGATGTGGAGACCTCATGGTCCTACCTGGTCCGTGCCTGGAGGTAAAGATGTAACAGAGGGACACAACTATCGCTCAGTTACAGAAGGAAATGCCCTCCGTTATTATACAAGAATTTAGTATATGCCATTGTCAGTGAACGGGTTTACAATAATGGAAAGAATATTTTCTTTCATAAAGGTACCTTCACATTGAACAATTTAACAACGATATTGCTAGCGATCCGTGACGTTGCAGCGTCCTGGATAGCGATATCGTGTTTGACACGCAGCAGCGATCAGGATCCTGCTGTGACATCGCTGGTCGGAGCAGAAAGGCCAGAACTTTATTTCGTCGCTGGACTCCCTGCAGACATCGCTGGATCGGCATGTGTGACGCTCATTCAGCGATGTCTTCACTGGTAACCAGGGTAAACATCGGGTTACTAAGCGCAGGGCCGCGCTTAGTAACCCGATGTTTACCCTGGTTACCAGTGTAAATGTAAAAAAAAAAAAAAACAAAAACACTACATACTTACATTCCGGTGTCTGTCGCGTCCCTCGGCGTTCTGCTTCGCTGCACTGTCAGCGCCGGCCGGCCGTAAAGCACAGCGGTGACGTCACCGCTCTGCTTTACGGCCAGCCGGCGCTCACAGTGCAGAGAAGCAGAACGCCGGGGGACAGACAACGGAATCTAAGTATGTAGTGTTCGGTTTTTTTTTTACATTTACACTGGTAACCAGGGTAAACATTGGGTTACTAAGCGCGGCCCTGTGCTTAGTAACCCGATGTTTACCCTTGTTACCAGGGGACTTCGCATAGTTGGTCGCTGGAGAGCTGTCTGTGTGACAGCTCTCCGGCAACCACACAGCGACGCTGCAGCGATCGGGATCGTTGTCTAGATCGCTGCAGCGTCGCTAAATGTGACGGTACCTTAAGACACATCCTGGTCCATGCAGCAGAGTCTGGCCGTATCCATTCACCCTGCATGTGTGCACAGTATACACCACTGTGTGTACACACGTATCCAGAGGCTCGGAGCTTCTGCCTCTCAGAGGAGTTACTTCATCGATCTGATATACAGCTATGAACGCGCTCCTCTATACAGCTCACTATAGTGGTCACACTGACCAACATCAGCTGTATGGAGTATTACCTGTTCACACAACCATGTGCTGCAAACAATGATTTTTATTCTGACAAAATAAATCGGATTGCTCTTGCTGATCGGCGGCACATTTACAGGGGTTGAAGATTGGCATTGAGTGTTTGGTGATCATTTGTACCAGCTCTCCTGACGTCATTGAAAATGCAAACATTCAGCTAAATTTAGAGGTGTGTGTGGGGGTGGGGTGTTCTGATAGGAAAAGATGACAGCTGATCGTCAGGATTACTTCCTGAAGCATTTTGGAGGGATTTTTTTCACCAAGCGTGTGTTTTTTTTTTTTTTTTTAATGCATTTTGATAGCCACGTTTGGAGCAGATTCCATCAGGGGCTGCTTCAAAGGGACATTCATTTTTTTTCTCCCATCAGATTTTTTTCAAAGCCTGAAGCAGAAAGAAGACTGAAAAACTTCTAGAACACAAACCTCAAAAGCAACATTGTTTTACAGTGGAAAAGAAAAAAAAAAAAGACACTCGAGCATTTTATCAGTGGATTTTTCTAGCTGATTTCATGTCTAACCCACTGACAACAGTCCCCTGAGGAAGCCCACGCGAAACGCGCGTAGTGGCCGTGTGTGCAACCCCACAGGACAGACATGGATAACAGCAACTACCTCTTGTGATGGTCATGCTGCTGCAGTCAATGCTCATACGCTTGAATAGCGTTATTTTTATATGATATGTATTTTTTACCTAAGGCCGGGGTCACACTTACGAGAAACTCCCACGAGTCTCGCATCTCAATACCTGGCACTGGGACCGGAGTGTGCGGCTGCGTGTATCTCTATGAAGCTGAACGCTCCTGTCCGAGTGCCGGCGCCAGGGCCGGATATTGAGATGCGAGACTCTGGATTGATTTGATGCACTGTCACTTTAAGGCTATGTGCACACGTTGCGGATTTTGCTGCAGATCCGCAGCAGTTTCCCATGAGTTTACAGTACAATATAAACCTATGGGAAACTAAATCCGCTGTGCACATGCTGCGGAAAAAAAACACGTGGAAACGCAGCGTTTTATTTTCCGCAGCATGTCAATTCTTTGTGTGGAATCCACAGTGTTTTTACACCTGCTCCAATAGAAAACTGCAGATGTAAAACCACAGCGGAATCCGCAATAGAAACCGCAATAATTCCGCAGAGGAGCTTTCTACGTGTGCACATACCCTAGTACATAGTTCCGCTTATTAGGCTCCCCCGAACTACACTGCATCTGTGGTGTCGCACTTGATTTCTCTTGTTGCACCCAATTCTTTGTCTTAAATAGGTCTTTTAATCGTTATGTTTATGTGCCTTTCATGTATCGAGTCAAATAAAACACTTTGTTGTATTCTCTTGGTGGATTGCATTACTCCATTCTTGCATGTATACATTCTGGTGGGAGTAATTCCATGGCTATTGCCTTTAGCGGTCCATTTACATAGGCCTAGAACTGCGTGATACGATGTTTACGCTCCTAAAAAATTTGTATTACCGTAATTGTTTTACAGTGGAAATGAAAAATGTTTTCACAGCTAACCCACTCAGAAAAAAATCTGTGCGCACATAACCTCAGACCTTTATTTATTGTGTATTGCCAAATTAAAATAGATGTAAAGATAGCCAACGGTGCCACTGATCAGCTACTTGTTTTTACACAAGGAGGCCGTGCTTCAGATGTGCATTAATGGCCAGCGATGGATCATTCACTGCACATAAGCCGATTGAATGCTCCTGTATATGGGAGAGCCGGATGAGGAGGCTGCTGACGATCATAATGCATATGGCAGACTTGTCCGATCTCTGTATATAGTGGAGTCTTATCGAGTTGGATGGAACTAGTGATGAGCGAGTGACCTCTGATGGCAAGGTGTTATCTGAGCATGCTCGAGTACTAATAGAGTATCTTCAATGTTCTCTAATACTATGTCCGAGTCCCTGCTGCTGCATGTCTCACAGCGGTTCAACAGCCACAAGACATGCAGGGATTGCCTGTTTATTAGGAAATCCCTGCATGTGTTGTGGCTGTCGAGACATGCAGCAGCAGGGACTCAAACATAGTATTAGAGAACGCTGAAGATACTCTATTAGTACTCGAGCATGCTCGGATAACACCTTATCTGAGGTCTCTCGCTCATCACTAGATGGGACCCATCATTGTCGGTCTGTATTTACTGTCTCATTATCACTGATGCTCCTATTGTAATATGATAGTGCGAACCATCTTTTCTGTTCCCACCCTTGCTGAATATTCTGTGCATTCAGCGCACAGAGCAAACATCGTTCAACATATATATATCCGGATCGTAGTGACCACTGATTCAGACACCAGTAGCCATAATCCTGATCCCGCCATACACACTCACTGCATTTTGCAACTGTTATTGCAAAAGAGGCTTCTAAGTTTGGGAGCTTTCA
Organism: Ranitomeya imitator; assembly: GCF_032444005.1. NCBI lineage: Eukaryota > Metazoa > Chordata > Amphibia > Anura > Dendrobatidae > Ranitomeya > Ranitomeya imitator. The sequence continues at coordinate 138,841,434 of NC_091291.1, forward strand.
ACTGAAACTGATTAGTAATTCTGAAAGAAAGGCAAAGATTTAAACAGGAGAATCAAGTCAGACCAGTTTTGTTTTTATATGAAGGGAAAAAAAAACCCTTTACCAGTATAATTAATGTGTTTATTTTCTCCTTGCCAAATGTAACTGCCCAAACTGTGTGACATGAAGCTCCGGGTAGAAGCAGGAGCCACGCAGGGAGCAGCAGATGGGGAACGGCGTGACGTATTTATGACATAAAGAAAGATGGCAGACGATATAAAGCAGAGGTGAGGATGGCAGATCGCATACACATGTTGGTGGCACAGTCTCCCTTATGTTTGCTGGGACTCGCTCAGCTCATTCTTTACATTCGGCTTTGTGTCACTGAAAACACAATGTTAGAAGATGCCGTCTCCTCACCCATGGATTGTGCTTTGGTAATAGTGAACTGATTTAGGGATTGGACAAAGGATGAGCAATAACTTTGCTCGGTTTGTAGCTGAACAGAAGTTGATGACTTGGACATTGGGATTTCTGGTGATAACTTATCTCAGTTGTCAGTACGGCTGCCTGACGTGTAAATGAAGGCGACTATTCACAATTCACGAGTGCGCTCTTTCCTAGAGACTGAATTATTATCTGCAAATGTTTTGGACATTGTGCACATCAATAAACTTCACCAACGGGAAGTTTGTATCTGCTGAGGTCACAATGTTTGGTTTCCTTTTAGGGTTCTGTGGTTTGATAAAATGGATTTTGTTTTAGATATGATCTATTATAAAAATGGATTTTGTTTTAGATATGATCTATTATAAAGGTACCTACTTAGTTTTTAATAAAAAAAAAAAAAAAATAAACACACACACATATATATATATATATATATATATATATATATATATATATATATATATATATATATATATATATATATATAATGTGTATATATAGATCTATATATATCTATATCAGAGTCGGTTGTAGACCTTGCCCAATGGTGTCTATGATGACGGCCCCCTTTCAGGCTGTAGCTGAACATGTCAAGTTACCGGACGAAAACTGTGTCATACAGCTGCCAAAGAGACCTTTCCATTACCAATTTTTTTTAAATGGAAAATATTTGATACAACCTATTTAAATTAAGCTTTTATTTTAAGTTTTGGATTTTTTATTTTGCATGTATTAAAATAATCCTGAAATACTGCAGTTTTCACTGAGACCACTGAAGCTCCTAAGAGACTGACATTTCCTGTCCTGTAATGATCACTTCTCGGCTGTCATGTCATTATTATCACCATAGGTTTGATTACAATGCAGGTAATACTTATACAGAGAATTCAGTTTTTTCACAAATGGTCCAAAAAGTTGTCCTGTCTGCACAACTTATTTGCCAACGGACTGCTGCTGGATCCTTTCTAACAGATGATTACTGGATATGTGCATATAGCCGAACAAAGTAGCCAAAATATTAAAAGGCACCTTTCTTGTGCAATCACTGAAAACACCTCTATATACAGTAGATAACACAGGATCCATCATTCACAACAGGTGATTTCACAGCTCACCTCCTCCTCCTGTACAATGACTGATAACACCTCTATATACAGTAGATAACACAGGATCCACCATTCACAATAGGTAATATCACAGCTCACCTCCTCCTCCTGTACAATGACTGATATCTACTGTATATAGAGGTGATATCAGTCATTGTACAGGAGGAGGTGAGCTGTGAAATCACCTATTGTGAATGGTGGATCCTGTGTTATCTAGTGTATATAGAGGTGTCATCCGTCATTGTACAGGAGGAGGAGGTGAGCTGTGACATCCCCTATTGTGTATGGTGGATCCTGTGTTATCTAGTGTATATAGAGGTGTTATCAGTCATTGTACAGGAGGAGGAGAGCTGTGACATCCCCAGGCTATTGTGAATGGTGGATCCTGTGTTATCTAGTGTATATAGAGGTGTCATCCGTCATTGTACAGGAGGAGGAGGTGAGCTGTGACATCCCCTATTGTGAATGGTGGATCCTGTGTTATCTAGTGTATATAGAGGTGTCATCAGTCATTGTACAGGAGGAGGTGAGCTGTGACATCCCCTATTGTGAATGGTGGATCCTGTGTTATCTACTGTATATAGAGGAGTTATCAGTCAACTGCTGGTGGTTATGGGGGCACGGGGGACTTGTCAGGTTCCCATTAAAATCAAGCATCCTATTAGGGAGGTAACCTTTCTACTGTTACAATAATCACGCTTTCCAATACTATCTAATGCTGTTCTCTTTTATACATGGAAGCAGTTGCTTTTTCACCAGTTTTGGGTATTGTGAAAGTTCTGACAAAAGCTGAACATTTTGGAGATAATCAGTATAGATGATACATTCGCATCAATGAATACAGATGTTGAAACCAGACAGCCTGTTTACAGTAGATAGATGCATTGGCATTATTACACACTACACCTCCTGTAAGATTGGCGGTTCTATAAACTTCCCTTGTTCTACGCCGTTTTAGAATGATTGGTAACTGATAATCTGGTCTGTTTTACATTTGATGGGATTTCACTGTCTATAATCCAGCTAATCTTGTGTAGGATTACTTGTTACATCCAGTTACCACAGAGAATTCTGACCTTTTGTCAGAATTATTATTTATGTTCTCATGCAGCAAACAAACTGTGTGCATCCTTGGCTCTTATCGTTTTGTTGTTCACTACCATGATGTTAGCAGGCAAAGCACCATGCGTCTATACAGTCTCAGATAGGGACTCTGATGTCACCATGTCGTTGACTAATTGTACATTATACAGTACTCTCCAGCAATGGGCAAAGTAAATGCACAAAAGAGAAATATAAATCAAATCAATATTTGGTGTGACCGCATTCTGCCTTCAGAACATCATCAATTCTTCTAGGTATATCTATCACCTGTACACCCATTTTAAAGGAGCTCAGCAGGAGGTTGTTCCAAACATCTTGAAGAAATAACCACAGATCTCCTGTGAAGGTAGACTGGCACAAATCCTTCTGTCCTGTTGTAATCTCACAAAGACAGAATAAGGCTGAGATCAGGACTCTGGGGGGACTAATAGGACTTGTTTTTTGTTACGTTGAAGATATTTCTTAATGACATTGGATGATTGGGGTCATCCTCCTGCTACAGAATAATTTGGATCTAATCAGACTCCTCCGTGATGATATTGCATCATGGAAAATTATCTTTCTGTATTTCTAAGCACTGAGGATTCCAAGACATGAGCAACATTGCAAACCGTAATTGCAGTGGTCTGCAGAGGAAACTTAGTGCAGCAGATGAGACACATCATGCATACTTCCCTTTGAAACCAGAAGATGTCCAGCAGTGCCATCAGCTCAGACCTGGCAGCAACCAGTGGGAGCAGCTATACCCATCTAATATTGGAAGAAGACGACCAAAAGCTGTCTCCATGGAAGAATTATGGCCAAAAACCAGACTTTCGACAAGGAAACAAGACCAAGCAATTCCACTATGCACAAAAAACATAGGAACCTGGGTGCATAAAAATGGTAGCAGCCGCTCTGGACGGAGTTGTCACAATATGAAACATTTGGCCGTAAGAGAAGCAGTTTGTTCACAGAAGGCTGGAGAGCATCACAATAATAAGTGTCTGCAGGAACTGTGAACACCATCGTGGAGTGTCCTGGAAGTCTGGGGCTGGATTTCAACAACAAAAATTGGGTAAAGTTTGATGGTGTCCTTTAATATTGAGGAAAAACAGGCAAATAGATACTTACCCATCAAACATACAGCTCCAAGATGAACAAGGAAACCTAGAATTTAGGAGATGACACAAGATCTTGTGGCAGTTCTCCGAGGTGTTTGGCACAACCTTCTGCTGACATCATTCATAAACTGTGTACAAGTGACCGAGAAAAAGTATTCCATAAAAAATTGTTAATTGTTCAAATAAACATGAGTGGTAAAGAGCAGCGGCAAAAATAATTAAAAATGTATATAAAAATGGTAGAGACTGGACGCTGCGAGGGCTAGCTCCTACGTGGATCCACTGGTATCACTACATAGGGCTTTTCGCCCGGCACAAGACAGGTGGCCCGATTGCCTTGCTACTCTAGTAGAAGTAATGGATGCGACAGGCGGTCACCAAATATTGATGGGATTTAGATGTGTTCAGTCACTTTGCATATTAGACAATTTACACTATTTTTGACAGCCTCTTACTTTCTAGCATTTTCCCACACCTGCCTAAAACATTTGCACAGTAGTAAGACCAATGAAGATAAAGAACACATAACAAAACAGGTTTTCCAATCATAACGCCTCCTCCCCAATGACAATGAACTTGACATGTTTTGCATTATATTTTACCAGAGACCCGATTTGATAAAATTGACACCACTATTAATTTACATATTTATAGACAACAATGAAGTCACCATTAGCATTGAGCCTTAGGGCACATAAGAGAGGTAGTGCGACAGGCCGGGGTCATGTTACACCGTGTCCTCACGCAGGGTACGGTGCTGACTGCTGTAATTACAGGACAGGGAGACCGTCACATGCAGACGGCTGAGGCACACAGCCAGCCAAGGTCTTACGCTTTATTTTTCACTGAAATGCAAAGATGCACGTTTTTTTCGGGTCTTCAATTTAGCATTGGAGAATTTTATAATTTAGTAATTAAAATCTCTGATAGGCTTTAGAAATTGCAGCTAATTGAATTTAATGGGAAGATGATTTTCAATTTTATTTGATTATAGGGACCCCTGGCATTGGCATTTATGGGAAAAAAAATGGAGAAGGCACTGTGTGGGCTGGGATGGCAGAATTGAATTGGGGGTAATCTGATTTTCTCATCATGGCTTTCACTATAATTTTCCATTAGATATCTAGTTTACAAATACTCACTAAGAAGCCTAGAGAAAGGAGGCTGCCAGCTAACAGGATTATAGAGAAGGAGAGGCCGGTGTGCCAACAGTGCTTATGTAAACACGCTGCCACGCCTTAGTACACAAAGACGGGCCAACATACATGCACAAACTGGTGCACACACATTACGTACTGGTGGCACAACACGCCACCATCTTCATATTATTTCACTGGATTTCAAGGCTCTTCTTTGAAGCTTTCTTGGTTCATTTTGATGAATTATATATTTTTTTCAGATAATGTAACATTGATATTTAATTGTTACCTAATTTGTCTACTGTAAATTATTATTCTTTGTTAAACAAAAGTTCCAGAACCAGAACGATGTGAAAACAGAAACTGGAGTTCTAAGCCTATAATAATAAAGTTTACAGTCGGTCTCTGACGCTGCGCTTCTCAGTGACCGAGGTCGCCAGCTCCCCTTTACCCTAAAGAGACTAATATTTGGAACCAGCTTTGTGCTTCCATGATTCCTCATATCTGATTCTGGCGATCCTCGGCTATCCTTCTATTGGCCAAACATGACGCCGGATTTGACCCTGACAACATACGTGAGCACAAATGTCACGGGCCACGTGGAAGTTTCGTATTTAATCCTTGGTCAGCATACAAGCCCATAGAATTGAAGGGATCTAAAAGAGGAGATCCATGAGACAGAGCAGATCATATTGTGATCCACGATTGCAGATAAGTATGTGCTATACAAGTTGATGGAAATCAGTGAACAAGGATGCAAATCTGAAGACTTACAATTTACTTCCAATTTGCACCAGTGTCTCAGTTTTGTTGCTTACTAATAAGCTTGAATAAAAGCGTCTGGGCTTCTAGGGGTCTTTTTATTGGTTTGGCAATAAACACACCTCATCAGGAGGGGAAAAAAAAACAATGCGGAAAAAACGCAGAACCAGAATGACACCAGAGGAAAAAGCTCCAGATTCCTGTGGATGGCAACATTGACACAAATGTCTTGTTCCAACTCGTGTACGATGCGATTCCATGGTGAACGCTGGCGTCGGCTCTGTCCTATAGATGCGCACAGTGGAGGAGACCTGGAACAATACATTTCTACTTTAAATCACCTGCTTCATGCTGATCTACAACCCCAAAAAATTGTGTTCAAGGGGTGTTGGTGGTGAAAGACGGAGCTCCCTCTCTATTAATCACCTACAGGCCGTGGTGAAGCATCCAGGGGGTAAAGTGGCTGAGCAGGGCGCCGCTCCACCTGTGGGGGAGGACTATGCCTATTCTTCTGGTCAGAAAAATGGTGAATTGGTGCTGATTAAGGGATTAAAATAACCTGACTACCACACAGGACACGTATCACAATTTTCTGTCTGTAACTAAGCTTTTGGGTTGCTTTGAATCAATGTCTCGCTATAATTCACAGAACCACGATCCTAGCACTGGAAGTCTATCACTATGTGACCTTCTGGGTGGTGCAATGTTTGGACTGAACAAGGCTACATGAAGTGACACTTATTTTTTTCAATGAATGCAAAGTCAATGGCCTGCTACCAGTGACATGTCAGCTGTGGTTAAACCTACAAGTATCTGCATATTCTAACACTCCACAGTATTGGTTGCAAACCACTGACCCAAAGTGAGAAACCATATTGAGATACAGTTTAAGATGCTCTTATTGGTCTTTCGGGTCAAGTCAAAGACTGTACAAGTAAAGACTTTGGGTCTGTGCTTCTTATAGGCTGCAATTCAACACCTTGATCCAGGTGGAGGGGGGTAACCGTGTGACTGCAGATTTTTTGCACCAAACCTGGACACCCCCCTTTAAGCCACCAGCACAGTTTTGTTTTATTGCTGATGTCAAAAGGAGTTTAGAGACTTTTTTTAATTACTTAAATGCATCTAATTTGGTTACAAAACATTTTTTCAATTGTGATTTATTAAATATTTTGCACCATTTATTCTATTGTTGGCTGCACAATGAATTATTGAGAATCATTCAGGGAGTTCATTTTTCACTCAAATTAAATGCCAGGAGCGTTCGTAGCTCTCTTATCTGTATTTTTCTGAGCTCCTCCCGGCTAGTTTATGGCTACAGGCCACATGAAGTGCAATCAAGATTCTGTAAAAGTAAAATGGTGCAAAATTTTTAAAGAAGCCCAATTGCAAAAATAATACATGGATTAAAGTAAAAAAAATTCTTATTGTCCCCAAAATTGGCCAACCTGTACAATGATATAGGAGGGTTGGCGCTCTGTAGTTATTGATTGAGCAGAGCATCGGCGAGATTACAGCACTATGTCCTCGGTTCATCAAGACCAGCGATATACATGCCCCTGGGGCGTCTGACGAGTGGTGTGCGCCACCCCAGGAATATTCCACCAGCTCCTGACTGGAGTAAGATTTCTGGCCTAAGGAGCACCACAGTTCATCATGAATTAGACAAGCCGTGGCGTCATGCTCCTGGCGCTACACATTTTGGAGTAGCTGGGACAGCCCATATAGTTTAAATGTCCGGGTGGACCCACTTCTACTCTGTGTAGTGACATTCAGAACTGTCACTGCAGAATCGTGTAGCTGTGAGATTAGCGTATTCTGAGTCCCCATAGAGAAAGCACAGACTGTATTACTGTCTGTGTCTTCACTATAGCGCTGTGCATTCAGTAATAAGCGCGGACTCAGATACACAGCGGTCATGAGATCGCTGTATACAAGGAGCTGCTGGATCATAAGACACCCAGCCAGGCTGCCATAGAGTCAGGTCTGCATTCCCCCTGTAACTGGGGATAATCGCCCCAGTTATAAGAGCAATACAAATATTTTAATATTGAAGTGCCCCCTAAAGCCTTTTATGACCTCATTAGGGTGGGGACAATGTATAAAATAAATGAAAAAAATGCAATGAGTGAACAAACAAAAAAAAAAACAGACAATACATAAAAATGCCACTGTAAATCTAAATCACTGTTTCTAGCCTCGCCCCCATAAATAAAACTTGTCCAATATATAACAATTATTCTTGCAGGATGGGGAACAAATTTTTAGATTTACAGATTGGGCCATTTCTACTCCTAGAGGCCCAAATATCCTAGACCAAGTAAGGGTACAACAAGGTCCATTATCTGGGGACAACCATGTGTGCGAGGGGGATGGCGGAGGGTTCAGTACCAAAAAACTGCAAGGTGTGAAAAATGGTGGTCCTGGCAGCCATATTACTGGCTGCAGTTGGATGTGCCATAAGGGAAGGCCATGTACGTGTAGGAATTGTGCGAGTTCCAGCATATTGTTGTGTTTATTACCTAAGTGGCATAAAATATCTGTATGTCATTGTCAGTGTTGGAAGGCTTACCATGGTTTCAAGTCTACACATAGCTGCTAGAGGAGCACAAAGAGCCTTCACTACAGAACGTCTTTGTCATTTGTTTATGCAAACACAGTTTTCACACTACAGGCTTAAAACCAACCCCCAAAAAGAAAAATACATAGGATATCTTGCTGCTGTACAATTCGCTAGTGGCCCCACCATAATGTTACATAGCTGTCCATGTCATTCAAATGTGTCAAGTCTGAGAAGAGACACTTGGGACCAGTATATACTGGGATATAGAGATCCAAAGTGTGTCCGTATGCCCTAATCAGATGTCTGAAAATGGGTTTTCTAATTTACCAAACACCTTTGCGGAGCAATTTCAAATGAAACAGTTGATAGCTAGTGATGAGCGAATATACTCGTTACTCAAGATTTACCGAGCACGCTCGGGGGTCCTCCGAGTATTTTTTAGTGCTCGGAGATTTAGTTTTCATCGCCACAGCTGAATGATTTACAGCTTTTAGCCAGCATAAGTGCGTGTGGGGGTTGACTGGTTGCTAGGGAATCCCCACATGTAATCAAGCTGGCAAACAGATGTAAATCATCCAGCTGCGACGAAAAAAACGATATCTCTGAGCACTAAAAAATACTCGGAGGACACCCGAGCGTGCTTGGGAAATCTCGAGTAACGAGTATATTCACTCATCACTATTGATAACACAGCCACATATAAAGTGGCTTACAAAACTATACGCCCTGTGGTGCAGCGGTAGCACCATACGCAGTGATGAGGCAGTGACCCACAAAGTTCAAACACAAAAGTCTCTTTAAATATGTTACTTCACACATAAAAGTCCATAGCACTTTATATTACACGTCATCACGTCAAGTTCAATACACACAGTTGCATCTCGTCTCGGTGCCCGTTTCATAGCACTACACATCATACGGCTTTAGATTGCAGTCCCTAAACACACTGGACCTCTCCTCGTCCAGTAACCGTGGGCGACCGCAGCGCCGTATTAAAGTCTCCACACACAGCTCTACTCATTTAATTTTGCATATATAAACAGACCACCACGGGAAACATATATAATTGTCTGTCACACATGCTCAACACTATGGATGAGCAGAAGCAGAACAATAAAGAAAACGAACACTCCTCTGACTAGTTCCCGAGAGTTTCCTGCACCACTGTATCAGTCTCTTTACCCACACAGCTTTACTTCATTAGTTTTGCAGCCTCTAAACACGCCGGACCTCTCCTTGTCCTGTAACCATGGGCGATCGCATGCTGCATTACTGTCTCTTTACTCACATCCGTACAGTCCATGATGTCCTCCGGATCGCAGCCGGGCACCATATCCACCTGCTTGCAATCATTACACAAGCCAGTCCTCTTTTGGGCATAGGACATCCACCTCTGTTCACCTCTGGGCACAGGACATCCACATCTGAGACCATTTACCGTGGACGACTTGCATCGCTGAGTACGCTGCAGGTGCCAGGCTTATTCAGCTGCCATTGCTGCTGGCTTGTGCTGCTTCACACACACACACCGCTCTGCAGGCCTCTGCTATGCACAACAGCACACACCAGACTGACACGGATGCTGCACTTGACTCTGACACACTCATACTCTTCACTACAGGGATTTTAACACAGAACCTGTGGCCTTCAGCCACATGGAAAACCCAGACCGGAAATGAAACGGACTGCACCGCTAACATACTGCAGTCAGTTTCAAACCAAAACACAAATTCCAGAGCCGGTTTTCCCTACGTCTGTCCTGGACAATAGCATGTCCAAGATAACACTTAAATTATTTCTAAACTACATTGCAGTCAACGCTACGCCCGTGTCTGCCATACACCTCCATGCACATCCTGGGGAGTAAACACAGCGACCCCCCTACCTGTGACATTGTTCACTGCTTCACCATTGCAATCACAGCTACACCTGTGACTGCAATACCCCCTCATAGCCTCACTACGCATCTGTAGGCATTCTGGGGAGCACAAACAGCGACCCCTACCTGTGACACGGGTCACAGCCTTACAGCCCCCTTTGCATTTTTCATGTTTTGCTACCTCGCAACCTGGAATTTCACTTTTTGTAGGGTTTGCACCAGTTCATGTAAAAAACGTGCCTACAATTCTGAACATTTTTCGTTTCATTCTGAAGCAAAGAACTGAAAACGTCAGTGTGCTTAAGTATTCCCTCCCCTAAAGTCAGTACTTTGTAGAGCCTCCTTTTGTAGCAATTACATTTGCAAGTCACTTTGGATAAGTCTCTATGAGCTTTTCACTGGGACTTTTGCCCATTCTTCAAGGAAGAACTTCCCAAACTCCTTCAGATTTGATGGTTTCCTCTGGTGAACAGCAATGTTCATGTCTGACCTCAGATTTTCCATTGGATTAAGGTCTGGGCTTTGTCTAGGCTACGCTAAAATATTTACACGTTTCCCCTTAAAGGGAACCTGTCACCCCCAAAATCGAAGGTGAGCTAAGCCCACCTTCATCAGGGGCTTATCTACAGCATTCTGTAATGCTGTAGATAAGCCCCCGATGTTTCCTGAAAGATGAGAAAACTCACCCAGGGGTGGTCCCTGTCCGGTTCTGGTCCGATGGGCGTCGCGGTCCAGTCCGGGGCCTTCCATCTTCTTACGATGAAGTCCTCTTTTTTGTATTCATGCTGCGGCTCCGGCGCACTTTGCCTGCCCTGTTGAGGAGGCCCAGCGCCTGCGCACTGCAGTACTTTGCTCTGCCCTCAACAGGGCAGACAAAGTACGCCGGAGCGTGAATACAAAAAGAGGACGTCATCGTAAGAAGATAGGAGGCCCCGGACCGGACTGTGACGCCCATCGGACCAGAACCGCCCCTGGGTGAGTATAATATAGCCTCTTTTTCTCATCTTTCAGGATACATTAGGGGCTTATCTACAGCATTCCAGAATTACTCGAGTGTTACTTTAGCAGTATGCTTTGGGTCATTGTCTTGTTGGAAAGTGAACCAAAGTCCCAGTCATCACCGAAACCGATTTTGCCCAAGAATATCCCTGTATTTCGCACCATACATCTTCCCCACTCAACTTGCACCATTTTCCCTGTGTCTGCTGCCAAAAAAATATCCCCACAGCATGATGCTTCCACCACCTTATTTCACTATAGGAATGGTGTTCTTGGGGTGATGAGCTGTGTTGGTTTGATGCCAGACATAGCATTTACCCTTGTAGCCAAAAAGTTCAATTTTGGTCTTATCGGACTACAGCACCTACCTCCAGACATTTGGGGAATCTCCCACATGACTTTTTCGCAAACTCAAAACGAGCCTTAGAATTTTTGTGTCAGTAAAGGCTTTTTTTTCTGCCCACTCTTGAATAAAGGCCACCTCTATGGAGCGTACGGCTTATTGTGGTCATACTCTACAGTCTTTGCTTGGGAACTCAGCAGCTATTTCAGGGTTGCCTTTGGTCTCTGTGCTTCCTCTCTGATTAATGCCCTCCTTGCCCGGGCTGAGAGTTTTGTGGGCACCCTCTTTTGGCAGGTTTGGTGTGGTACCATGTTCTTTCCATTTGATGATAATGGATTTGATGGTGCTCCAGGGGATCAACAGAGATTGGGAGATTATTATTATTATTTTTTATAACCAAACCCTGACTTGTACTTCTCAACAACTTTGTCCCTGACTTGTTCAGAGATCTCCTTGGTCTTCATGGTGTTTGGTTAGTGGTGCTTCTTGTTAATGGTGTTGCAGCCTCTGTGGCCTTTCAGAAAAGGTAAAGTGTATATACTGACAGACATGTGACACTTAGATTGTACACAGGGGGACGTCCTGTCACTAAGTATGGGACTTATGAAGGGAATTGCTTGCACCAGCAAATTTTAGGGGCTTCATAGCAAAAGACTCTTTAGTGCGGATGCCTCGGAGACACAAATCGAATATAAAAATATTGAAACACGTTGGAAAGTAAAAAATGGGTAAAAAGATAAGGGGGGTGAATACTTTTGCAAGCCACTGTATGTCCTTTAATATGTTAGGGTATCCACTCTAGTGCCCCAATCTTAGTTCCCGCATTCAAGGTTGTGCTCGACTGTCCTCGAGCTTTGAATTGCCACTGGGACGCATTGGATTGCAAGACTTTTATAGTTGTATCTCAACCCAAACTATTTACGATAAATAACTCCTTCAGCTCAGATTAAGAGAAAACAGACAGCAGCACAATTACACGAGACCCCCCCCCCCCTCACACAGATACACGAGACCCACACACAATTACACGGAAATACACACAATTACACGAGACACCCCCCCACCCCACACAGTTACACGGGACACACGGATACACGAGACCCACACACAATTACACCGGAAACACACACAATTACACGGAAATACACACAATTACACGAGACACCCCCCCACCCAGTTACACGAGACACACGGATACACGAGACTAACACACAGTTACACCGGAAACACACACAATTACACGGGAAAAACACACACAATTACACGGGAAAAACACACAATTACACGAGACCCCCCCCACACACACACACACAGTTACATGAGACACACACAATCACATGGGAAACACACAAGAAACACACAGTTACATGACACACACACAGTTACACGAGACCCACACACAATTAAACGGGAAACATACAATTACACGGGAAACACACAATTACATGACACACGGTTACACGAGACACACGGGATTACAAGAGACACACATGATTACATGAGACACAATTACACGGGAAACACACAATTACATGACATGTGGTTACACAAGACACGCGCGGTGACACGAGACACGCAATTACACAAGACACGCGTGATGACATGAGACATGCGCCGTTACATGAGACACACGCGATTACACGGGAAACACACAATTACATGACATGTGGTTACAGAAGACGCGCGGTGACACGAGACACGCAATTACACAAGACACGCGCCGTTACATGAGACACAATTACACGGGAAACACACAATTACATGACATGTGGTTACACGAGACACACAATTACACAAGACACGCGCGATGACATGAGACACGCGCCGTTACATGAGACACACACGATTACACGACACACATGTTCTATCAAAGGATTTAATTTGTCCAAAACATGAACTAAACTGGTGGATATTGGAGAATTGACAACTTCATATCTGCACACAGCCTTCAGTGACTGATAAATAATATCAGCCTCTAATGTCATAATACAGGATGTTGTGGTCTTTGTTATAACCCTGTGTGAAAACGGAAATAAAGAAGGTAATGTTACAGTACTGTGAGACTGGGAACGACTGTCTACACATGTAGCCGAGTTCTGGGAACACTTGGGTGCAGAATTCCAATTTAGAGGAATATGTTCATAGAGACACATGGATTGAAAATGGCGCAATATTTTCCAAATTTCTGTGGGCAGCAAAGATTACACACCGTTCCTCCCCATGTATTTATTTGACAAAGTGCTCGGGGGATAGATTATTATAATGCAATCTCTTAGTTAGATTTTTCTCCACAGTTTGCGGGAAAGTATCTGCACCTGGATTTTATGCGCGTTACAGACATTTGGAATTTATTAATGTCTCGGTAGAGCAGTAGATGTGAAAATGACTTAATTTTGCCATCTTTTTATTGTTGCTTTTTATCAAGCCTGGTTTAACATTACAGTAAAGACATTTGTAACATTTCCTCTTTTCGTCTGTTTTCTGTTGACCACTGGGCACCTCTGTCTGTGGCGGAGGGCTCCTGTGGGGACCCCAATAATGAGTGTGCCCTGTGTGTTAGGAATGTCTTGTGCCGCCTCCGCTGTCAGGGACTCCATGCTCTGGGAACAAGCCTGTGTAGCAGGAAGGACAGCCCCTGAGAGCGCGACACACTGATAGGGCAGCCTGACTCTCTGTGACTGGGCTTGTGTGTGTGGGGTTTTTTTTTTTTCTACTTGCAAACTCCATGCTGGGAGCTCATTCACTTCACATCTACCTCTGAGGCAGCAGTGTTCAGAGGGAAGCACATACTATACACAGGGAAAGGGGCAGGCCACTGTGATCTTTCACCTGCCCTCTAAGCAGTTGGTAAGGCCAGTAGGAGGCGGTGCCATTGCTGCTGTGCCAATCCTAGGCTGCTCGCCTGCCCCACTGACAGAGCTCCCACAGACACACAGTGACATCAGTCAAACAACTTGTGATCCGGGAAGCAAATCAGCCTCAATTAGATACTAATTAAGTATTATGAAAGTTGATTATTTAAGTGAATTCAGCTTTGGATTCTCTGACTATGGTGAGTACCTGGCACTTGCTTCTCTCTTTTCATCCTATGCTGTATTAGAAGTTTTAATAAACGAGCTTTTGTGTGTTATTTGCATTGTGTTTCTTCCTGACTCACCGGTGTCGTTTTCACTTTGACTATTGTTTGTCTATAGTTTCTGTTTAACGTTCTGTAGTAAAGTTTAGAGTCAGACCCCCTCCTATAATGGATGGGGGAAAGTTTTGTGCCCATCACAGAGGGCACTGAGCAGTGGCATGGTGGCAGGATGCCACTCTGGGGGTCAGGAGGGGTGATCTCAGGCTGCCGGATCAGTGTCTTGTTCTGTTTGGATGGACTTGTGCCCATTGTGCAATGGTGGGATGGAGGGGGCAGTTGTCATGGACCGCCGTATGTCAGGCAGAGGCGATGGTGCAGGGAGAGCTCCTTTCATGTTATTCTATCCCAGGTTCTGGTACTTCTGGTTTATTTGTGAGAGTCTGTGTAACCTGAAAGGAATGTCATTAATTTGGGACAAGGCAGTGGCTGTTGTGAGCAGTGATCATTATTGTAATTTAATATTTTATTTTTGGGAGGAACCCTGTTTGCTTCACATCTTAGGAAGGTGGCTCAGGTGAAGAGGGCATTATTCAGGCAGCCGGTGGCAGTTGAACCTTGCAGGCATTGTCTGCAGAGACGGTTACAGCCGTCGCACATGTGCTCAGGGGTTTCCGTAGTGACTGTGATCACACCCAGGAGATCATGGTTTCAGCTTTTAAACAAAAAAAAAAAAAAGGAACATTATCCCGTATAACGAGCCCTGTATGAGCCTGAGCCTGGCACTGTCTTATCGCTCCATTTCTCTGTGATAGCACTCATATAAAGCGTGTTAATAAAATCTAAAATTGTACATCGACTTATTTAGCGCCATCGCTAAAGTGTCAAGTATGGTCCATTATTTATTAGTTGGGCAGTGTGCACAGTGATGGACACAAGACTGAAGTCTGTGAGTGATGGATATGTTCAGTGCTGGACGCAAATCCCGAGCAAGAATCATGTGCAACATGTCTCTCCTTAGTTGTCGGACTACAACTCTCAGCCAGCCCGCCAGTTCTAATGGCTGCGCATAGACTATGTCGCCTCTCCACTTGGTGGTTGTGCCGTCTTACTTCAGCTGGAGAAACTTCTCAGTTTAGATTCACACTAGAATAGCATGATTGCTTGACACTTTCTATACCAGGATTTTTTTTTTTTTTTATGTTTTTTGATTGTGGAGATCAATCAATTAGCATCAAATTATGTGACTTATATTTACAAGTGAAATGTGAATGTTCCTGTTTCCTATTTTGATGGTCCTGTGGGATGAGGTCCTGTGGGATGAGGTCCTAGATTTCCTCCTGTGGGATGAGGTCCTAGATTTCCTCCTGTGGGATGAGGTCCTAGATTTCCTCCTGTGGGATGAGGTCCTAGATTTCCTCCTGTGGGATGAGGTCCTAGATTTCCTCCTGTGGGATGAGGTTCTAGATTTCCTCCTGTGGGATGAGGTTCTAGATTTCCTCCTGTGGGATGAGGTTCTAGATTTCCTCCTGTGGGATGAGGTCCTGTGGGATGAGGTCCTGTGGGATGAGGTCCTGTGGGATGAGGTCCTGTGGGATGAGGTCCTAGATTTCCTCCTGTGGGATGAGGTCCTAGATTTCCTCCTGTGGGATGAGGTCCTGTGGGATGAGGTCCTAGATTTCCTCCTGTGGCGGGCGATGGACGTCGTGGTGTTCTCGGCCTCTGTCCACACATGTCCCTTATCGTCTCATTTTCCTGCAGTTCACAAAACACGTTCTGTGCTTCGCTGTCAGCAGTAAAAGATGCCACTGTCGTCCCTAACTCACCAGGCCCCAAGATGACAGCAAATTTACATTTTTTAATTAAACGAGTGCTGAGATATTTTTTTTCCTCGTGCTTTACGAGAGGGCTGGGTTATGTAAATTAAATGGTTGTGTACCAAAGATTAGAAGAGTTAGAAAATAAATTTTGTGAACACTGTCATGAAAAAAAAAGAGGAAAAAGAAGTATCTGCTTTGCATTAGCCTCTTTTAGTCTGATTTCCCCAGAGGCTGGGAGGAGCTTGGAAAATAAATGTACGTTATTGTGACATCATATATGTGTTTACGACATGGAGAGGGCATATCGTGTGCGCGCACATTACAAGTATTAGAATATTATCCAGGTAAATACGATTATCTTAAATCTGTGGCTTTACAATGATACATCCCCCCTTCACCTCATCAGATGTTCTCAGGTAGTCCCTATGATACAAGGCCGCCGTCATTATTGTATGTGTGTAGTACAAGCTTACTGTAGATACGTCAACCGTGCAAACTTTGACAACTTGTGTGCAGGATTGCAAAAATATCAACCAAGTACAAAGATGATTATCAAATGCTCGGAGCTTATATAAAATACATTGGTAGTTTGAAGAATCTCCTGAACTGCAACAAGTGATGAGAATGAGTAGAATGCAGATATTCCTAAATAATTGACTTGGTCCTGTTAGAAATGTGAAGGTTGATGGGTTACAATATCTCATGAGGCCTAGCAATCATTGTAGTGATCCCTCCCCACTATGCGCAGTCACAGACACCACCATATGGGGGCGCCACTCTGGTACAGGACACATCACACTGTCTCTCAGAAGATGAGATGGCTTGTGATGGAAAACCAGATTATACTCCTTCCCAAGCAAATGTCAGCTGATGTTCCGCCTCCTGTTTACAGGTTGTCAGGGCCGGAGGCATACAGGGCTCTGGCTGGATTACAGGTGGGAGCAGGGGACGCATCTGCAGGTCCATTGTACGGAGATGGGAAGGTTCCTTAGGTACAATGAGCTTTGTGTATATTTTACTGATACCAACCCCTCCCCCAAAAAATATAGATTTATAGGAAAATTACCTTCTATAGCTCATTCCTGTCAAAACAGAAGGAATGCACACGTCCAAGGTTAATACCCACAACAGTATATCAGTACTCAAAAGTTTCTACAACAACTATGTAATCTACGAGACAGTCAAAAAACAAAATATTGTAAAGAGAAATGAAAGATTCCGAATATCTAAAAAAATCCAAGAAACTTTGGAAGTCACTAGCCGGTGTGAACACAAGTGACGGCGGCTCGTACATCCGCTGACTTGTAAATTGTGGACTGCATTTTTCACACATATTTATCATTGGTGCAGAGTCCAGTTCTCATAAAACATTTTCATGTTTATCATAATCTGTTTTCCCATTGCCAGAAGCTCTTCATTTGAAAGCTTTTAGGAAGTAGAAAATGAAAACTTGACAAGGAAAATAATTGCAAGTCTTGGCTTCTATTACCTTACGGTATTGACTGGAATGTGGCGCCCCCTATGTCTCTGCCGCCTCCAGATAACAGGGAAAAGATTGGAATAAGTAACGATCAGGAGAAACCGGTGCAAAATATTGTAAATGTGGCTGCATCTCTGCTGCTGTAATGCCAGGGATAATTCCGGCTAACACAGGAATACTGAATGGTGAACAATTACCATCTAAACCATGGTCCTTCAGGTCAATCCAGGAAATCCATGGTTCACCAGTGTACAACATAAAAAATAAGTGCCATAAACCTGTGGTTTTCACGTATTAAATATTAACAAATAGTTCTAATGAAATAGGAAGCAAAATGAACATAAAAATATATTTCATTGTGATTCCATTTAAAGTGGTCGATTTAGATATGAATAAAGCCGGACATCGGTACAAAAATGTAACTTAATTGCAGTAAAAAAAAAACATGTTTTTTTTTTATCAGATCAATTGTTTTTCAAAGGTTTTCATTTTGCCCATACAGAGGCAACAAATGTAACAGTTTTGAGGAGCTTTTCAGGCAGTCGACGAACCCGATGTGAAAACTATGAAGTATCAAGAGATTCATAGCTCAAGAAAGTTTCCACCCAAAAATGACTAAGATAAAAATATGTAAAACTAATATGTGACAACAATAGACAGCAGCAATGGCAGGCGAGCTGTCACCTATGCATATGCCGGGGTACACACTGATACTTTGTGGTCCCACGTATGCCAGGGTACACACTGATACTTTGTGATCGCACATATGCCGGGGTACACACTGATACTTTGTGGTCCCACGTATGCCAGGGTACACACTGATACTTTGTGGTCCCACGTATGCCGGGGTACACACTGATACTTTGTGATCGCACATATGCCGGGGTACACACTGATACTTTGTGGTCCCACGTATGCCAGGGTACACACTGATACTTTGTGATCGCACATATGCCGGGGTACACACTGATACTTTGTGATCCCACATATGCCGGGGTACACACTGATACTTTGTGATCCCACATATGCCGGGGTACACACTGATACTTTGTGATCCCACATATGCCGGGGTACACACTGATACTTTGTGGTCCCACGTATGCCGGGGTACACACTGATACTTTGTGGTCCCACGTATGCCGGGGTACACACTGATACTTTGTGGTCCCACGTATGCCGGGGTACACACAGATACTTTGTGATCCCACATATGCCGGGGTACACACTGATACTTTGTGATCGCACATATGCCGGGGTACACACTGATACTTTGTGATCGCACATATGCCGGGGTACACACTGATACTTTGTGATCCCACATATGCCGGGGTACACACTGATACTTTGTGATCCCACATATGCCGGGGTGCACACAGATACTTTGTGGTCCCACGTATGCCGGGGTACACACTGATACTTTGTGATCGCACATATGCCGGGGTACACACTGATACTTTGTGATCCCACATATGCCGGGGTACACACAGATACTTTGTGATCCCACATATGCCGGGGGAAAACACTGATACTTTGTGATCCCACATATGCCGGGGTATACACTGATACTTTGTGATCCCACATATGCCGGGGTATACACTGATACTTTGTGATCCCACATATGCCGGGGTGCACACAGATACTTTGTGGTCCCACGTATGCCGGGGTACACACTGATACTTTGTGATCGCACATATGCCGGGGTACACACTGATACTTTGTGGTCCCACGTATGCCGGGGTACACACTGATACTTTGTGATCGCACATATGCCGGGGTACACACTGATACTTTGTGATCCCACATATGCCGGGGTACACACTGATACTTTGTGATCCCACATATGCCGGGGTACACAATGATACTTTGTTGTCCCACGTATGCCGGGGTACACACTGATACTTTGTGGTCCTACGTATGCCGGGGTACACACAGATACTTTGTGATCCCACATATGCCGGGGTACACACTGATACTTTGTGGTCCCACGTATGCCAGGGTACACACTGATACTTTGTGATCCCACATATGCCGGGGGAAAACACTGATACTTTGTGATCCCACATATGCCGGGGTATACACTGATACTTTGTGATCCCACATATGCCGGGGTATACACTGATACTTTGTGATCCCACATATGCCGGGGTGCACACAGATACTTTGTGGTCCCACGTATGCCGGGGTACACACTGATACTTTGTGGTCCTACGTATGCCGGGGTACACACAGATACTTTGTGATCCCACATATGCCGGGGTACACACTGATACTTTGTGGTCCCACGTATGCCAGGGTACACACTGATACTTTGTGATCCCACATATGCCGGGGTATACACTGATACTTTGTGATCCCACATATGCCGGGGTACACACTGATACTTTGTGGTCTCATGTATGCCGGGGTATACACAGATACTTTGTGATCCCACATATGCCGGGGTACACACTGATACTTTGTGGTCCCACATATGCAGGGGTACACACTGATACTTTGTGGTCCCACATATGCAGGGGTACACACCGATACGTTTTGGTCCCACGTATGCCGGGGTACACACTGATACTTTGGGGTCCCACATATGCCGGGGTACACACTGATACTTTGTGGTCCCATGCATGCACGGGTACACACTGATACTTTGTGGTCCCACATTGATACTTTATGGTCCTCTTATTGCCACAGATGAGAGCCATATTTGCCATTCAGCAGCCTGAGGAGAGGTGTTGGGGCCTGTTCCTGAAGTGTTGCGAGCATATTCTCTATATGAAGGGCAGCAGGAGCCATCTTATGGAATAATGATTGCAGGGAACCAGCTGTCAGTTTTAGCTTCTGTGGAGGGGGGGGGAACAGACTGACTTTGTTCTGTGACTTGAATAAAATAAAAAAAAGTGACACTTGATCAGTGCTGGAGAGCTGGGGGACACCTGTTAGCTGAGCTAAGTGAGTAGGGTGCTCGTTAGATCATGAAGGAGGGGCTCTAGTAGGATCTGCTTGGAGCTTCTTACTAACGAGCTGGAGGTCACCAAGAATATTGTGTGCTAAACCCCAAAGTCCGTTTCGTCGCTACTCAATTCAATCATGCCTTAGACAATTGCAAGTTATTTTCATGAATGAAGAAATAAGGGTGAATTTGCACTTGCTGATCTCACACAAGAAATATACAAGTGCCATCTCTGTGACAGAATTGACGTGTTTTGTTAATGCGAAAAATGCTAAAAGTTCACAATAAAAATGGTGCTTAATTACTTTACAATGTACATAGCACAGGGGGAGTAGTAGAGCTGTGCTACATGTATAAGAGGGTGATAAGGGCCGGCTGGAAGTGCGGGAGGCTGCAGGTTTATTGTCCACAGGTGCAGAGGGCCGCACTCCTGGGCGCCCCGAGCATCCACCATGTCAGCACTCTCCCCGCACACATTTCTACTTCAAGTAAATTTGTTTTGCAAGGGCAACCTGTTTAATCATTCCATTCTCTAGTGACTCTGTATTCGTTTGGTTTCCGTGGTTACGGGACCATTAACTACGAGCGAGCAATAAGGCAGCAGAGTCAAACAGGTAATAAAAAAATTAAGGCCATATTGGGCTTGGAAAGGACATAGCGAGGAAATGTGACAGGGCACACAGCAAAGCAACGCTAACGACCACTAAAGAGCCCGGGTCAGCTGTGTGCCTCCAACAATAATGTGCCTCCAACAATAATGTGCCCCCAACAATAATGTGCCCCCAACAATAATGTGCCCCCAACAATAATGCTATATGTGGACTATGAGCAGACCAGTAAGCTCACTTCATATGTGAAAGGATATAAACAATTGGTAGCGTTTTAATATAGATTACCTAAAATGTTGACCATTGCTGTGTCAGCCATCAAAACCAAATGTATGGCTCCAAGGCATCTAGGATAAAAATAACAACTTTTGCAAATTTTGACTTCAAATTTTCATACAGTTTTGTTTATACAGTTGCTATACAAATTTGTGTCTCCAAGGTAACAGACTACAAGAGACCCTGTGTAGTCTGATGCAGTCACACATCTGTCCCCTCCTTCTTAAAGGGGTTGTCCGGTCACTCTTTGTGACTGCAGACTTATGAATCCCCCTCCCCCAGCGCACGCACTGTGCATTTCGGGGATTCGTCGGTTTCAGACCCGGGAATGGACCGGAAAAGAACTTGTATTTCATAAACTGACAAGAAGTAAAGGCCAGACTGTAGGACTATGTACCTTGGAGATGTATACACAAAACAATAGGATGTTTTAAATCAAGATTTGCTAAGTGGCTTCATTTCTCAATAAACACAAACTGGTTGTGTGTGTGTGAAATTTAGCCTAAAAGGTATCTAGTACGGATAGTGGATGGATACATTTATACAGCTTTTTGCGGCGTTACAATGGGTGTGTGCGCGGATGTAGCTTTTTCGTGGTACGCTGTGGACTTTCAGTATGGGAGCTCATGTCCCTGTGGACTATGTGCCAATATGAGTCTAACCTGCATTGCCCGTGTAACGTCTCTCCCTGTCGTCCATGCGTAGTGTGTGTGTGTCCTGATTGTCTGACAGACAGTTGTCTACATATAACAGGTGCCGCGGTTTGTCCTTTTGGCTTCGGCGGAGCTTTTTCTTAATAACATTTTTCGGCGGATGAGCCCTTGTTTTGGGATTGTGTAGCTTTGGCGGGGTGAGGGGAGTTGCACTTTTTGGAACAGTTGTGGAATAGGAACAGTTGTTCTGCAAAGTGAGAAATGTCGGGACAACTGTGGATTGTGCAGTTATGAGTTTACTGGCTCAGGGAGGACATTTAGAGGGTACAGGACATCTCCATTTTTGACTTGGTTATGGCAACGAGAAATTATAGCTCTGAAGTCTTAAAGGGAAATTAGCAACTAAATAAAGCGGAGGGTTAACATATCAGTAACACGTCCTGCGTCTGCAGCACAACTTGAATGAATTGTTTTGAAAGCTTGTCTGGAAATATCACTGCCTTGCTTCTCTATGCAATTATACAAAATCTCAACATTTCGCTCAAAAGGCTGAACAAGTCCCTGTTGTGAAAGGGAAACCAGTATGCATGTAGTCTCCCACTGGGAGCTATACAATGGCCATGATTCTGTGCGATAAGTTAGGCCGTGTTCACATGATGCGTATCCGATGAATTTGTGCTGTGATTTTGCTGAAAAAAAAAAAAGTAACAAAAGAATGGCAATTTGACCTCGTTTTTGGAAAATGCAGCAAAAAAAAAAACCCACCATGTGAATACAGCCTTAACATTCAAAGGGCGATTATTGTTGCTTTCCTTTCCACCAAATAGGGCTGTCAAATTTTATAGATAATGACTCTTAACGTCAAAGTTATATAAAAAAAAAAAATTGCACCCTGTGTCTTGAAAGTGGACCTTTCTTTTGGATTTTTTTTTAACCTATTAGTGACCGGGCCAAATTTTCTAAATCTGACCAGTGTCACTTTGCGGTAACTCTGGAACGCCTCAACAAACATATCCCATTGATTTTGAAATTGTTTTTTTGTGATAAATTTAGCATTATCATAAAGTACAATGTATGTTGACATTTTCTGCATTTATTTATAAAAATATCAGAAATTTTACAAAAATTTCAACAAATTTGCAGCTTTCGAACTTTAATCCAGATAGTCATACCACAGAAAAACATTAATAAATGACATTTCCCTCATGCCTGCTTTACTTGACCATTTGTAAAATGTTGTTTTATTTTGTTAGAATTTTAGAAGGTTTAAACATGTGGCAGTCATTTTTCATTTTTTCAAGGAAATGTACAAAACTTATTTTTTTAAGGACCTAATAACTTTTGAATTGACTTTGGGGGTCCTATATGTTGAAGATTCCCAAAATTGATTCCATTTTAAAAAGAGCACCCCCTCAACGTATTCAAAATTGCTTACAAATAGTTAATTAACCCTTTGGGTGCTTTTCTGGAATTAATGGAAAGTGACATGACAGGAATGAAGAAGTTTATTTTTACCACCTGACTGTTTCTAACTTCTGAGAAGGCCGCTATAGCTGGAAGACTCAAGGCCATTATTTGACCATGAATTGCCATGAAAAAACATCAGGACCCCCGTACCAAGATCTCAGGGTGCCGATGGGATTAAAAGAGGAAGCGCCAACACTCTGTTAACCATGTAGATGCTGTAGTCATTATTGACTGCAGCATTTAAGGAGTTAAAAGACTATAGTTGGTACCAACACTGATCGTGGCTGATGCAGCAAGCTGTCAAGTATCGTGGACAGCCGACAGCTGCTGGATTGCCACCTGTCCGGGGATTCTATTCTCTTATATCTCAGGTCAGTAAAAAGCGGTATTGGTGGTTACTAAGGGGTTAAACAGAGTACTTCCTCCAATGACTGCTGTTCCTATCCTGGAACAGTTTTTCTTTATTTTTTGTGCCCTTTAGGCTACTTTCACACTGGCGTTTTTTGCAATGCGTCGTTTAGGGGGAAAAACGCATCCTGCAAAGTTGTTTGCAGGATGCATTTTTGCCCCATAGATTAACATTAGCGACGCATTGCGACGCATTGACACACGTTGCAACGGTTGTGCCGTGTTGTGGCGGACCGCCGGGAGCAAAAAACGTTACATGTAACATTTTTTGCTGCCGACGGACCGCTTTTTCCGACCACGCATGCGTGGCCGGAACTTGGTCCCCACCTCCCTGCACCTTACAATGGGGCAGCGGATGCGCAGGAAAAATGCATCCGCTGCCTCCGTTTCACTGCTAGCATCGGAACCTCGGCCCGACGCTAGTGTGAAAGTAGCCTTAATTCCAAAGTTATGCTCCCCGTCATAGACACCAATTTTCCCTCAACCAACTGAGAACAGGGAACTTTTTTTCAGAGGAGAAAAAGCAAATGCCCAGATGGCTGAAGGGAAAACTTGCCTTTTTGTTACAAAGTTATGTCCCCTTGTATTTGAGGTGCACATGAACAAAAAACTGTTCCAGAACCCGTGGCACAGCGGCACTATAGGAGGTATTAAAGTTAAATTTAAAAATTCAGTGAAAGGTCCTTTGTAAAGAAGTCTTTTGGCAAACTGCTGTGGAGTCCCTGGCTGTTCTCCTTGCACTAGAATCTGGACAATCCCAACATTAGGGCTCATTCAGTACTATACAGATGTCAGCCCACTGACCAATGTAATTAACAGGGCTGTTTGTATGACCATTCTTTTACACACTCACTCAGTCCGAGTGGAAAAACCTGTAATATTCCACACAGCAGAACATTCATGCGAGTATATGGATATGCAAAAAAAAAAAACCGGATCCTATATGGATCATCTGTGTAGCGTGATTTACGGATACATTGCCATTATACACTTAGGCCTCACCCTTAGACTACATTCACGCATCTGTGTGATATGTCTTTTTTTTTTTTTCTCGGACAGTACACTTGCCTATAGTGTTTAATTGGGCCATATATACATCACTTCTAAAAAAACAGATTTGTGTTTCCGGCTCATGAGTTTCATAGCATTTCCTATTCTCATCCATTTTGCATAGCAGACTCTGTCATTAAAGTCCATGGGGATCCACATAAAGCGGATGACACACTGAAGACAATCTTCGCACTTTAGGTTTTCATCCAGGTTTCCTCCATTTTTCACCGATACATACCAGTTATGTCAGTGGATACAAAAAACTCATAGTGAAGAAGAAAAAAATATAGAAGCAACTAGGATGATGCCTGAGAAAAAAAAATATTGGCATTACTTTCTCACGGTAAAACTCGTACGGATGTGTGAAGTTGCACAATAATTTTGTTTCTTTTAGTGTGTTCACACCTGTCCAGGAATGATCTGCCACAGTGGGCAATGTAGGGGCAGGACATGGTAAAACCGCCCAATGACTTCTTCAAAAAGGTCTCCACTTTGGTGGTGTAACCTACATCAGGCGCACAAAAGTGAAAAATGCTCTTAAATAATTACGTGGTGGATGTCTCCTCATGAATTGGGCGCATCTTACTCCATCATTAAGTTTGGTGTGCACAACGCCAGACTTTATGAATTTGGCTCTAAGCTTCTGTTTGAAAATATTTTTTTTTTTAGTGAAATCCATTATTCATCAGAGTTGCAGTTACAGATCTGACTCGTCCATTCGAATAAATGGATTTGAGACAGAAAAAAAAACAGCACATGGAGGTCATCCATGTGTCACCCACGTGTTCTATTTTTTATTGTTTAATAATTAGGAAAAGTGTGGAAATTTTTTTTTTTACATATGAGAAAATGTATTGCTACGATGATGGTAAAAATGGACACATGCACAGAAAAGGGCTGAAAACCTTATTCAGTAAACGAGGCCTTAGGCTACATACAGACAGTTTTCTTTTTTGAGGTGGTCAAAACTTGTTTTTCATACTGCCTGGTATTTGGCTTCGACAAAACTTTACTGATACAATTGTGTGCAGATTACATGTGTTTTTAGTAATGCACCTAAACTTTTTTTTTTAACCAGTGGAATTCCCACATGTAATGCAATTCCAATCATAAAACTCAGTGTACCTGCAAGAGGAATTGACATTTTGCAGATTTCAATAATGCACCATAGGTCAGTTTACGGAACACAACAAAAAGATGGGTCCACTCACATACTCAGTGTGGAAATAAGTTTCTTTGGGATTTTGTTTTGTTTTGGAAAATAATATCAATCCAGATACTCAACAGACCTGCTCCAGTACGAACAGAGAATGGTGTGCAGTTGGCTATAAATTAAGTTATAAGTTTTGGAGAAATTCAGCCCTTATTACTGACATTTGTCTCCTATGATATAGTTTTCTGATGAGTATATGGGCGCTTTTCCTTTAATTGATCAGTCTGTGTCGCTGACACATGCTGTGCTGTAGTACATGATCACACCAGCAATTCTGTTTTTGGTTAGATAGAATGTAACGCTGATTGTTATGAACGGCTTCATCCAAGCGATGACAGAAAAAATAACAGGCTCCTATGTGTCAAGCCACATTACCGGCCTGTGCTCTGTAGGGCACATTTGCAGGGGGTTGGACCTCCTTTAATGTGTATCTTATCTGCCAGTAGGGGAGTATCAAAAAAAGCTTTATAATCAATATAAAATATGGCACATTTTATTTATTTGTTGCTGCATAAATTTTCAGTGCACAATAAACACAATAAATACCTACTTGAGTAAATGAGGCACTATTTTTATGGTGATTGTGTCTTTTGATGATTTCTAAATATACTCCGAAAACTGGACCAGAGCATTGGGGGAAGACACTGGGACCAGAGCATTGGGGGAAGAAACTGGGACCAGAGCATTGGGGGAAGACACTGGGACCAGAGCATTGGGGGAAGACACTGGGACCAGAGCATTGGGGGGAAGAAACTGGGACCAGAGCATTGGGGGAAGACACTGGGACCAGAGCATTGGGGGGAAGAAACTGGGACCAGAGCATTGGGGGAAGACACTGGGACCAGAGCATTGGGGGGAAGAAACTGGGACCAGAGCATTGGGGGGAAGAAACTGGGACCAGAACATTGGGGGGAAGAAACTGGGACCAGAGCATTGGGGGGAAGAAACTGGGACCAGAGCATTGGGGGAAGACACTGGGACCAGAGCATTGGGGGGAAGAAACTGGGACCAGAGCATTGGGGGGAAGAAACTGGGACCAGAGCATTGGGGGGAAGAAACTGGGACCAGAGCATTGGGGGGAAGAAACTGGGACCAGAGCATTGGGGGGAAGAAACTGGGACCAGAGCATTGGGGGGAAGAAACTGGGACCAGAACATTGGGGGGAAGAAACTGGGACCAGAGCATTGGGGGGAAGACACTGGGACCAGAGCATTGGGGGGAAGAAACTGGGACCAGAGCATTGGGGGGAAGAAACTGGGACCAGAACATTGGGGGGAAGAAACTGGGACCAGAACATTGGGGGGAAGAAACTGGGACCAGAGCATTGGGGGGAAGAAACTGGGACCAGAGCATTGGGGGAAGACACTGGGACCAGAGCATTGGGGGAAGAAACTGGGACCAGAGCATTGGGGGAAGACACTGGGAGCAGAGCATTGGGGGAAGACACTGGGAGCAGAGCATTGGGGGAAGACACTGGGAGCAGAGCATTGGGGGAAGACACTGGGAGCAGAGCATTGGGGGAAGACACTGGGACCAGAGCATTGGGGGAAGAAATTGGGACCAGAGCATTGGGGGAAGACACTGGGACCAGAGCTTCGGGGGAAGAAATTGGGAACACTCATTGGCCCCGGGAGTGCGATCACTGAGGTTACCCATAGGTATAACTTAACTTAAAAGCCTCAGTCTGTGGAAAACGTTTACCAAACAAGTTAGTCTGTGCTTGTTCATTCCTACAATTTCCATGTCAGATGAGCACTACGCGCATCTCATGCATATTTCGTTGGTTCACACGAGCAAAGTTGTGCATGCTGCGATTATGTTCATGTGCAGATTCTGTAATGAAAAAAAATTGGTCACGTGCACTGCCCAGCTGACCAACATTGGTGAGAGTTCTGTCCGTTTTTTTCACAGACAGGACTCGGATCAAAAATACGGTTGTGTAAACAAATCCGAAGTAGAAGCAGCATGTTGATATCTTGCCTCTGTGGCTGCCTTAGGCTACGTTCACATTAGCGTTGCGCGCCGCTGCGTCGGCGACGCAACGCACGACGCACAACAAAACGCGCGCAAACGCACGCAAAAACGCTGTTGCATTTTCTTGCGTCCGATGCTAGCGTCGGAAACGACGCACGTGTCGGAAAACGCAACAAAAAAAACGCATGCGTCCCCCATGTTAAACATAGGGGCGCGTCGCCGCTGCGTCGCCGACGCAACAGCGACGCACATTAGCGGAACGCTAATGTGAACGTAGCCTAAGTGAAACGTCTCCTTGGAGCCTTTTATCATTATTCCCTTGACAGATGCATCCACTTTGAGATCTCAAGGAAGCATTCAACCCTGTGCTCTGACCTCACACAAGAGTGATCACCTCCACGGTATTTAATCTGCCTATGGTGAACGGATGTCACTGGATGTGTGATCCCCTGGCATGATCCGGACGCAGCCCTTCTATGTTGAGTGATCTCAAGACTCTAATTTGATTAAGACATTCATCTACCCCCAAGTGACATGAGCCTTTTCCAACTGTGCCAGCTCACTGAGGCTTCTCCTGAGTCTGATCCTCCACATACATCAAGTCCATTGTGTGATGCCACAACCAGGCCTGTAAATGGCTTACTCAGGCCTCCTGGGTGTACGATCTGCTGAGCTAATTCATGTCTCCCAGGAATGTGATCCCGCTCCTCCAGCCTCCTGCGAGTATTGCTGGTTCCCCAACTGTATTGTCAGGCTTTCCAGTAGTGCGATGCCCCTGCATTCAACTCACTCATGCATGTAATCCTCCAACCTCTGTTTTACTCAAGCCCTCTGGGGCTATGATCTCCTAGCCCCTGGCTTATTGTGGCCTCCCAAGTGTACGAGCCCCCCAGTGATTGACTAGCTTAGGCCTCCCAAAGTGAGGGAGCATGTAGAAGAGAATTGCATGGACGAGATCTGTATGGAAATGAAGAATTTAGGCTAATGGAGCTCAACCATTTCTAATTTTGTGATGGCAGGAGGATTTTGATTGAAAGTAATTAAGCAAGCTAGCTGTAAAATTAATTAAAGCAAAGGGGGGGGGGATTTTATTGGATTGGATAGCGATATAGCGGCTGTCAGATGGGGGACGGATGGGGGTGACCTGAATTCTCTGCCCTCCCTCCTCCCACCCGGGACGTTTATGTCACTTTAATCTCCTTACAGCGGCTGGTGTGCATTTGTTTGAAATAATCAAGGAAATATGGTCAGAAATTGTCAGCTTTCAGATCTAATTTACCTGACAGCCTCGCGCCGGAGAGGGGACAGTGTCTGTGTGCACTTTTCTGTGTGAACGTCTATGTCTGGGTAAAACAGACCCTGTGTCTGAGTGTCACCTGTATCAGGATTCACGTTCTCTTTGTGTTTTTATTTTAGCTTGAGATGATTATTATGGTGTCATCAGGACTGGTCAGATACATTTGAATGATTCAGCAAAGTTATATTTTGCCAGCGTTCTGCTCCTGCCTCCTCCATCTTCTGTAACCCGCTTTAGGGTTTAGTATGTATAGGATTAGGAAGGTGACTGTAATTCCTATCCCCAGATGGTTGACAACAGGCTTAGCAGATGCGAGCAAGTGGAGCTGGTGTCGATAATGTCTGTTCACAACGATTGTAACATCCGCCTTCATGTAATAATAATAATAATCTTTATTTTTATATAGCGCTAACATATTCCGCAGCGCTTTACAGTTTGCACACATTATTATCGCTGTCCCAGATGGGGCTCACAATCTAAATTTCCTATCAGTATGTCTTTGGAATGTGAGAGGAAACCGGAGTGCCCGGAGGAAACCCACGCAAACACGGAGAGAACATACAAACTCTTTGCAGATGTTGTCCTTAGTGGGGCTTGAACCCAGGACCCCAGCGCTGCAAGGCTGCAGTGCTAACCACTGCGCCACCGTGCTGCCCATGTATAGGATGATATAGAAACAAGATCACTTTCCTCCAAAGACTTCCACTGATTCAGGAACGTCTTACACACTAGATCTGAATCTCATGGTCCACACCTATATAAAGCTAAATCATACACAAGTTTAGTTTGTTTGTTTTTAACTTTCAACATATAGAAACTGGAGATATTATCTATATCATATCCTATTCAATGTATAATATATATATATACACAATATTATTTATTTTTTTGGAAAAAACCTGTCACGCTAACATTTACTATAAAAATGTGATATGAAAATATATCTGGAAGCTACAATGCAGCAGTGAAGGTGTAAGGATATTACTATGTTAGCTTAGAAGTACCTATAATAATACTTTAGTTTGAAACTTTTCACCAGTCTGTGACAACTACGGCTACATTCCCGATGAACGTGCAGCAGTTTGCGGAGCTGCTTGCCACACACGTTTGCCTCCCAAATCCTGACGCTTGGGGCACACAGCGTGTCATGACCCCTGTATCCCAGGCTCCCCACACATCAGCCTCACCCTCTGCCTCTCATCCATCCTCTCATCCTACAATTTACTTCTCTGGCTCTGCTACAGACGTTCCCTGCCAGCACAGGGCACTGGAAAGTGCTGGCGCTGCCAAAAACCCAGTGTGTGCTACAGCTCCCCAAACATCCCTTTATTTTTATTGTTCTGTTAATTACTGTTTAAACTTTAATAAGTCACTTCGTCAGGAGGGGACCTCTAGTGAAGAGATCTGTGCAAACAGAGCACTCGGAGGGACCCGCTTAAATCGCAGCCTTTTCTCCAACGTGGGAATGTTTGTTTAAGATGGAAACCTGTTATTTTAGGGACAGTTACAGAAAACAAGAATTGCGACAGTTAAATTATCAAGGCTGTGAAGCAGACAGCTGCAGAAAGCACAGTCCGTGTGAAGCTGTGGAGACACACAGGAACATACAGAGATGTGGAGAAATTAGAGAATCCACCGTCCTTTCCCAGACACTACAGACCAATGATACTTGGAAAATTCAACTTTACATTTGCCCATCTTAGAATTCTCAGGAAAAAAAAATATCAAAAGTTTAGTATCCATCACTTTGTAGAAAAAGATAGCGATGATTGTATACTGTGAAAATCCCTGATTATTTAGGGCTTTAGTAAAACAAGCAGCATCCCTGATGGAAAGGCTGTAGTAATACCTACAAATATGTCATTATTAGCATTGACAAACTCAGCTCTGCTACATATAATATACAATGTAAAACACTTAAAAATGCACACATCTGTCCCCCACGGCTAAGAAAAGCATCTATAAAAAAAAAAATGTAAGGAAATTTCCATATTCGTGCAAATTGCTTTAAAAGCATTTTATCTTGTCATAAAAAGCAAGAGTGCTGTGCGAGTGATCCTGGCCTGAGATGATTGGACAGCAGTGCTCGGGCTGCTAATGGCCATTTTGCTCCAGGGTGGCTTATTAAAAAATTTATACACAAATGCTTAAAATTGCATAAATTATTAAAAAAAAAAAAAAGAACCAAGTAAGCACTTTAATGACTTGTACCCCCCTTCTGGTACTATCCACATAAAGTGACAATGAAGAAAATAAACTGCAGCATTTTGTTGTCTTATGTCGGGCTTTTTGTGATGTGATTCAGTGTTTCCTTACAGTCCATAGTGATATATTTAGAGAAGTAATGGACCTTTGGCGGCTTTAAAGTTTGAGGTTCACTTTTCCGTTGTGTAATGTTGGGTGCTGTAATGCATTGGTACAATGCTCTGATGGTTGTGTTTACATTTGTTTACATTCACTACAAATCTTTGCAAATAACTGAACATAAAGTTGGAGACGTCCGATGTTTTGGTTGTGTGCCTGGTAAGAGGTACAGCCTCAGTAGGCCCAGTGCCTTGTTACCCAACTTTCCTTTCCTATACTTTGTAACAGCAAATTGTTGTTTTTCTTACCATTACTCATCTTCCATATTCTGGTTTTGTATTGAACTTTCATTTTTTTAGAATGAAAAAGCCAAATTTACTTACATGACCAATCCAGATGTGGATTAGAAAGAAATGGGACCATGTGATGGCAGAAAGGGAAAAGATTAAATTTAAGGGACTTTTTTTTCACTACGGAACCGTCCCGTAGCAGGGCGAGCGGCTGTCCTATAATAAAAATGAATCAAAAGCCATGTCCTAGCTCTGTCTCAATCTCTGTATTCTCTGCTGTCATGTGTGCTCGTTTTTCCTTACAAATTAATATGTTTCAGAGGGAAGTAAAGAAAGACAATTGTACTTCCTATATCTGTCCTTAAGTGCCTGGAAAATGCTGGATTGTAGCTTTTAATAAGGTTAACAAAAAATAGCAAATTGCCCAAAACCCATGAGTCCAATGTGTCCATGGTGTTGTGTGTGTGTGACCAGCAGAGCTGCTGTGTTTGTCAGATGCCCGGGCAGGCAGGCAGGCAGGCAGCGCTGAGCTGGCTGTACATTGATTTGTGTGCATGGTGCAGCTGCCGACCTCTATTGAGGAACAAACATAATCAGCACTGACGCAAATTAGATGGTTATTCGTTTTGAAAATTGACAGAAAAACAATAAAAAAGATGAAATGCTCCCAAATCAATAGATATAATGAAATTCAAATAATCCGAGAGATGAGGTCTCCATGGCAACTGATAATGTGGAAAAGAAAACAATTTAATAAAGGACAGACACACTTTGCAAACAGATTGGCGAAGAGGGGGGGGGTGGTGGTTACTGTGTCTTCGTGAAGGATCACTGTCCGTCCCAAGGACGGCTGCAATAATTAAGAGGGCCTTTCGGTCCAGAAAGTGCAGATTCAGGTTTTAATACACAAAATTATTTCAGGAGCAGTGAATCGGAAAGTCGTTTGTTTTGACCTTCCAGTGAGGCCTGCAGCAGGGCATGGCGGAGACGCCAGGGCTGGAAGGGCTGAGTTATGGCATATTTGTGTTTTTATAGAGCGGAGGGGAGGGGGAGAGGTTAAACAGTATTTACAGCTCACTTGTTTTCAGAAGGAGAGAGAAATCGAGTTTATGGAAGAAAAAAATCCACGCGTTGGATTGATTATTCTCTTTCTATCTCATTGCAAGGAAATTGGGATGGGGGAATTTAAAAAAAAAATAAAAATGTAAGCAGTGATATATAGTTAGATGAAGCATTGGGATGGGATGGTAAATGCTATAATTTGGGACATGGTTTTCCATGTGTGTTGGAAGAAGGAAATGTATTTATTTGACACGGTTATACAGTGCCATTAATTCCTCACCACTTTACAGATATCGGCGCTGTCCCCATTGGGGCTCACAATCTACATTTCCTATCGGTATGTCTTTGGAGTGTGGGACGATACCGGAGAACCCGGAAGGAACTCACGCAAACACGGGGAGAACATATCAACTCTATTGGGCCCATTTATAAAACAGAGTGCAAAGTAAAGAGATGGCGGGAAGAAGAATGTAGGATTTTTTGGTGTAAACATTCCTCTTGGCTGCTTTTCATTAGTAAGGTCCTCGTGTTTTATAACTACAAGCACAAATTCTCACATTTGAGGTGGAGTGTGGGACACAGACTGCTTTTGAATAAACACAACATTATTAGACTAAAACGATGCATTCAGGTGGGCCGATATTGGCCCAAGTCTCAGTGCTCGATGACTGGTCCGGTTACACAGGTCGGCGACCATGGGAACACAACGGTTGTTAATATGATCAGTTTAGCCCCATAGCATCATGGTATCAGCAACACATCATATTTTTTCATGTTATTACCGATAAGAATTTTTTTCATGCCATCATATAAGATCCAGCCACCAGACATGCGAGTGGTCGCCAACGTGTTGAAACGGCAGCTTGTTTACCGGTTATCGAGCCGTCTAAATGTACCGTAGATAATGATATTGATTTTTATTGCTTGGCAATTTGGTCATGTTGGGGTCCCAACTCTTTCACAACTTGGTAAGATTGTTTTTACTACTTTTTCAGAAAATCATGAAGAAATAATGCATGTAAATGTCTTACATTTACACCGGATAAATGTTATATTACTATTGATGCCCATATTATGAAATTTTCCTTTCAATGTCTGCTCTATGGAAGCTTGGCTATTACATCACTGCAAACAGTAGTAAAATCACTGATAATATTCGTGCTCATGGTCCTACAGCTATGTTTTCTATCAGAGTAAGATCAGTAGGTCACCTATACATCATTTAGATTGATACTAGTCACATTGATTAGGGCCAATTCACAAGGACCAATTTTTTTCACCACTGATGAAAGATCAGGGCATCGAAAAATACATACGTGAGGATTTGATGGAAAGCTCTATGAAAATGGTCCTCAAAAACAGCTGTGTTGAGCAGTTCCAGAATAGAGAACCCTTTTAAATATATCATACCACAAGTTTGATACAGATACATAATTTTATTTCTTTAGTGCCAACATTTTTGGTAGTACTTAATTCAGAGGGGACATGTTCAAACAGTGTAAAACATTGCGGAAAAACACACAATTCAACAACTGACAAGACGAGTGAGTGCCCTGATCGCAATCTTACAATCTGTGAAAAAAGGTGAAAAGTGCTTGTAGTGGAAGGTCCAGCCATCAATATAATAACTAGGGGGGCAGGCTAGTAATGCTGCATGGACCAGTCATCAGCCACCATCCGTGTAACAAAGTTCTATTGAGTGCATGGCCGGTTTGGAAACATAATAAAAGGGACCAGTTTCTAAGGAACATTTTGGCAACAGGGAATAGTGAGGTGGTAGGCTAACAAAATGTGTTTTTTAGAGCACACTTACAACTTTAAACACTGGGAATTAACCGGATTGTCTAGTGTTGTGCATTCCAGAAAGCTGGCACAGCGTGAACAAAGTCTTGCATATGGGAGTGGGAGGTTCAGGTAATTGAGGATGTTCGTCTTCGATCATTAGCAGAATAGGGAGCAAGGATGGGGTGGTAGACCGTGATGAAGGAAGGAAGTGTGAGGAGCTTTGTGTGTGAGGGAGGCACATTTATTCTGCACTCTAGCAGATGGGCAACCAGTGCAATGACTGGCAAAAGATAGATTGGAGAGGAGGGATTAGTCCTAGGGAGACCGATTTATAGAGTCCATCCAGATGAGAATGAATCAGAGAAACCATTTTTACAGTGTTAAAGGTAAGGAAAGATCTGATTTTGGAAATGTTTTTGAGTTACAAGAGACATGAGCGAGCAAGTGATCAAATATTGGGAGTGAAGAAAAGATCTGACCCCAGATGATAACCCCAAGACGACAGGTGTGTTGCTTATTAATTATGGTAGAAACATACGAGAAATGGCAATATTGGCATTAGGTAAGTTAGTAAGGGGAGGAAAACACAAGAAGGTCAGTTTTGAAAAGATTCCGTCTTGGATAGAGGAAGGACGTGTTCCCGACAGTGAGTCACTGGTGTGTTGTAGTTATACGGGGGTGAGGTCAGGGGAAGAGGTGTATAATTGGGTATCCTCAGCATAGAGATGGTACTGAAAACCAAATCTGCTGATATATAAAGGGAAGAGGAGAGGGCCTAGAACTGAGCACTGAGGAACCGCAAGAGGAGAGGAAGAAGAGCCAGGAAACGAGACACTAAAGGAGCGGTCAGGAGAACCAGAAGTAGGTGCCTAAAATGGCTTCATGAAATGAATCTCCTATCATATGGGGGCACATGAAGTACCCAAGGATCCATAATGTAGAACAGTTTTGAATTCTGGGCATTAGTCTAGTATTTCCAATTTTATATCCTCAAGTAAATGCCACAGGGTTTCCCAATAAAAAAAAAATGGTTATTTTGCTTCAATAGAATTTCATAATGAAAATCAATAATATTCTATAAGTCAAAAAATTAAACTCTATTGGTCTAGGCCACAATTGCCACTTTCTAAAATTTTAGCACAGCAAATGTAAGTAAGCTGATCTTAAAAGTTGTGATTAGCTGTGTAATTTGGGATATTAAAATGTTGTCTGACCAATGTAAATGGCTCCAGCACTTTGTATTGTAATACATGTACCCTGCCTCCACAACCCAGGCATTGTGCTAGCTTCATCCAAAGAAGAGGATACATCTTTTGGAAGAATTATATGCTCATCTTTCTTAAGCAGCATTCACACTGAATGAAATGTTTAGAAGTCTCGCCAAGGGGTAACTTTATTTCCTACCAGGGAGTTCAGAGACACACAGACAGAGCTATAAAGCAAAGTACAGGGAGCTGACAGCCGGCCCTGCATTAGAAAACCTATAATTCAGCAAGGATGCCTGGTCCGACCCCTTTCTTTCCACGCCATGATTTACAGATAGAACAAGGGAGGGGGTTCGTTTCTCTGTCCTAGCCTTTCTATACTAGTTCAATAGGCAGATTATGAGGGAAGGAATATGGAAGAAAAAAAGAAAAGTACACAGTAACCTTCTGGAGAAGGAACACGAAAAGACAGCCTGCGGCGAAGGAGAGTCAGTTGTGTTATAATACTGGGTATTGTATTGTGGATGACCATCATCAATAGAAAATCTACTAAGAAAAAGTGAATTTCCTGTAATTTGGTCTTGTATGAAATGAATGAGGGAAATGGTTGGATGGAGCTTCCTAAGCTAGATGATGACTATCATCAACAAGTGCAAACCGCAAATACCAAAAATAAGCCACAAACGGTAATTCCAGCCTGGCACAACCTTAGACATAAGTCTAGTGGAGAGATATATAGGTGTATATATATATATATATATATATATATATATATATATATATATATATATATATATATATATATATATATATGTCTTTGTACCGTGTTAGCCAGTACATAGAAAATTATTTAGACACGAAAGTCCTCAATGGTTGATACCTTTTAATGGCTAATTGAAAAGATGGTAACAAATTGCACGGGCATAGGGCAGCATGGTGGCTCAGTGGTTAGCATTGCAGCGCTGGGGTCCTGGGTTCAAATCCCACCAAGGATAACATCTGCAAGGAGTTTGTATGTCCTCCCTGTGTTTGCGTGGGTTTCCTCCGGGTTCTCCGGTTTCCTCCCACACTCCATAGACTTATAGGGAATTTAGATTGTGAGCCCCAATGGGGACAGTGATGATAATGTGTGCAACCTGTAAAGTGCTACGGAATATGTTAGTGCTATATAAAAAGATTATTATTTATTATTATAACAAATTGCAAGCTTTTGAGACTACGCAGGTCCCTTCATCAGGCAAAAACAGAACTTGCTTTAGTCTTTGCCTGATGAAGAGACCTGTGTAGTCTGGAAAGCTGCAATTTGTTACCATCTTTTCAGTCAGCCATTAAAGGGTATCAACCAGTGAGGACTCTCACGTCTAAATAATTTTCTCTCTCTCTAGCATGAACTATGGACTGATCACAGCTTGGCACCAATTTTTAGGCTATGTTTACACACAGGAATTTGAGTGGTTTTTTTATGTAGTTAAAACTTTTGGCAGTAAAAGTCTGGTTTTGTTGCATTTTTGGTAAGTTTTTCTGTGTGTTTTTTTGGGTGTGGATTACATCTGTGATTTCTCTAAAAATACATGTTTAATAAAATTACCTTTTCACTTAAAATGCAGAGATAAATGTTGCAAAACTTGTTTACTTTCTATGGGTGGAAAAAAAGCCACTGCAAAAAAGCATTGGAAGAATTGGTACATTGGAAATCAAGAAAGAAGCGTGTGCATGAGCTTTCTGCTACTGCAAAAAAGCGCTGTGTGAACATACCTTACGTTGTATGTGTTACCAGGACTGTATCTCAGGTGACAGCGTTCCATCTATACGTTACAGTGTCACAGGCTCCTCCACGGTGCATGGTGGGAGTCACCGCAGCGCTGAGGACGCTTCACGACTGCCGCCAAAGATTTAATATTTGTTTGAAATGAGAAACGATTCTCAAATGAATTTGGAGAGCTCTGGAATTAATGTCACCTCCCTTTCAATTTCTGATGCCTGCTGATTTGAATATTTATAAATATCAGTAAATTATTTATTGGGGCAATCTGCCGTACCATTTAACAATTGCAGTTAACGCTTTGCTTCCTGCAGATGCATATGTAATGTAGTGTCTCTGTGCGTACGAATCTTAATGGCATCCTGCACTTTGTGGAATTACTTCGAATGGTTAGCGTAACCTTCCTTTATTAGGGGACTTACAGCAGTTTTCTAATATATTGTTATGTTGTCTGCTTTTGGTCAATGTAGAGTACATTATAGTAGTGACATAGGTAGATGCATGTCTGCTCTCCTACATTACTGGTCGGTTATTGTTTTTTTTAGCTCTTAAATTACTTGCTTATTTATTTCGCTTGATATCAGTTTCTGGTGTTGTTATACAGCTAAGCACATAGGCAACATCACCTATTCCTGCAGCATATGATGGCCGTCTACATGTTGTGTTTGGTGTTGTAGTCCTCTGGCCTTGGTTCATGTAGAAAGAACCTACAAAGAAAGTTATCCCTGGGGGTGACTGGCACAATATGATGGAGGTGGCAAGTTTTGTGCCAGTGATAGAAGTGATGCTCATGGCTGAGTTATCTATACTGCAGGGACAAGCCGCTCATCAGATGCAAGCAATTAAGTTTATCTAATGAAAACACCCAGGATTAATATTTCATCTGGCCATTTGGAAGATGTGGTACTAACAAGCTATATGAATACGTGAATGACAGCTGGAAATAGATGCCCCTCCATTTAAAGCATAAGCCAAACACGGAGGCCTTCCAGCTACATTTCAGGAGGTTCAATACAAGGATCTAAGCAACTATTACAAAATAAATGGTGTTTTGGATGAGGTATTCTCATAGATATACACGTGGTGCAGTACATGAACATAATGAATTCACTACTTAGATTTTGTCTTGATTTCATTATTTCAAGATGGTTGTCTGGATCATTTTACTACATGTCAGCAGTTTAGTGTGTGAGTATGCTTCCATCAGAGAGTAATCCACGAAACAAGCCAAAAATAAATAATTAGATTGCAAAAAAAAAGTGGAAATTTCATTGCATCACATTCACTAAAACTCCTACTGTTCGGAAAACATAAAACGGTCAAGGCCACGAGCAGGGGACATGCACGGCCAAGGTCATTTCCTGAACTGAAAGCAGTAATGCGTTTTATTGATAATCTGGAGGGTAGATGTGCTCCACATTGTACACGCAGACATACAGTGCATTTCCTTCATACCGCATGTATATTAGTGTTCAGGAACACATCTCAGTGCTTTGTGTGGGACTTTATTTTTTCCATTTTATGTTTTGATTTTGCTCCACAACAGTTGCAGAGAATTCTAATGGATGTTACATTAAAATAATATGGATGATCCATATCTGCTGAAAATTATTGTAATGGCTTGTGTGGCGATAGATAATATGGTCTGGTTGTAGGTGTGTAGCATTGAACTATTCAAATAGAGGTGATCACCAATACCAGACGCAGAATTTGGACTGTTTGTGTAGAATTTTACCCATTTTTTTTTTATCTTAAATGACCACTTTTATTATGCACAAGTGACATTAAAGTAACTCTCAGAATAAGCATGCCAGGCAAATTGTCTATAAGGTATCCCAGCTTGGTTTCTAAAGTACATCTGCCTATACATTCACCTATCTAATACTTAAGAGTAATCAGACCGTCCAAATTAGAACAGCTTTTTTGACAATGAGGCCTGGTTTGCATTTTTGGTGACTTTTTTTTTAAATAAAGTAACAGACAGATTGTAACCCCCCAGTGGGATTATGTAGCGGTGACATATCTGGTCCTCATCTCAGGTAGCCCTGGACTCTTCCGTAGATTACAGCGTATGTAGCGGTGACATATCTGGTCCTCATCTCAGGTAGCCCTGGACTCTTCCGTAGATTACAGCGTATGTAGCGGTGACATATCTGGTCCTCATCTCAGGTAGCCCTGGACTCTTCCGTAGATTACAGCGTATGTAGCGGTGACATATCTGGTCCTCATCTCAGATAGCCCTGGACTCTTCCGTAGATTACAGCGTATGTAGCGGTGACATATCTGGTCCTCATCTCAGGTAGCCCAGTACTCTTCCGTAGATTACAGCGTATGTTGCGGTGACGTATCTGGTCCTCATCTCAGGTAGCCCTGGACTCTTCCGTAGATTACAGCGTATGTAGCGGTGACATATCTGGTCCTCATCTCAGGTAGCCCTGGACTCTTCCGTAGATTACAGCTTATGTAGCGGTGACATATCTGGTCCTCATCTCAGGTAGCCCTGGACTCTTCCGTAGATTACAGCGTATGTAGCGGTGACATATCTGGTCCTCATCTCAGGTAGCCCTGGACTCTTC
Source organism: Ranitomeya imitator (assembly GCF_032444005.1). NCBI lineage: Eukaryota > Metazoa > Chordata > Amphibia > Anura > Dendrobatidae > Ranitomeya > Ranitomeya imitator. Next base: position 138,882,108 of record NC_091291.1, read on the forward strand.
CGTAGATTACAGCGTATGTAGCGGTGACATATCTGGTCCTCATCTCAGGTAGCCCTGGACTCTTCCGTAGATTACAGCGTATGTAGCGGTGACATATCTGGTCCTCATCTCAGGTAGCCCTGGACTCTTCCGTAGATTACAGCGTATGTAGCGGTGACATATCTGGTCCTCATCTCAGGTAGCCCCGTACTCTTCCGTAGATTACAGCGTATGTAGCGGTGACATATCTGGTCCTCATCTCAGGTAGCCCAGTACTCTTCCGTAGATTACAGCGTATGTAGCGGTGACATATCTGGTCCTCATCTCAGGTAGCCCTGGACTCTTCCGTAGATTACAGCGTATGTAGCGGTGACATATCTGGTCCTCATCTCAGGTAGCCCTGGACTCTTCCGTAGATTACAGCGTATGTAGCGGTGACATATCTGGTCCTCATCTCAGATAGCCCTGGACTCTTCCGTAGATTACAGCGTATGTAGCGGTGACATATCTGGTCCTCATCTCAGGTAGCCCCGTACTCTTCCGTAGATTACAGCGATTCTGGGCACAGATCTTTCCTCCGTGCGTCCTCAGGCCCATGAGGCAATTAAACTGCGCTGGCATTGTTTTAACAGGAAGTTGTGTATGTAAATAAAGTAGTTGGTGAGTTTGTGCTGGGAAAAAGATGAAAACGTTCAGTTTGACAGGCCGGTTTTATGAATGTCTTCCTTATATTGATGTAAAATAAAAGAATTTTTGTTTGGGCAAAATGAAATAAAGCGGGATGTTTATTTTAACAGAGCAATAACATGCTGGGCTCGTCCAACCAGTGTGGGAGCAGCCAACTGATTAACCGTTTCCAGCCCACTGTAATTACTTAGAAACTTCAATTTCTCCCCTTTTTTTTAACCATGAATGGTTTTCGGTAGGATTGCTATTGGTGATCTACTCTGGTGTAGAAACAAGCTGCCCATTTTGTATTAATGCATTTGCAGCCACATGTATCTTCCTATCCCAATGTGAAGTCCCGGCGGGACTCTGGTACCCTCACCTTAAGTGTAGCTCCGCATCCAGGAGCGGTCAGGGTCTGCCATCCTTGTCCATCTCCTGTGTGTTCTGAGCAGGGTGCAGGATTATAGCCTTTGTGAGCAGAGTATAGGGGACGGAGTTATGATGTACAGGAATACTATCTATGCTGCTGACAAGCAGCTTTGCTCACTGATAAGTTTATTTCATGCTGTGTATATCCAGGCTGAAACCTTTGGCTGTATATTCTGTGACATGTGTCCTACACATGCTGCCATTGTAAATAAAAATATCTCAATATTATACCTCATGGTAACAGTGTTACTACTGGATGCACATTATTCCATACACAGAACCCCAAGTGGCCAAATAAAAGCCAAAAGTACGCCTCCGTCTGGTGAATAGAGGCCTATGAACCCATCTAGTGAATGTCCTGGGAGATTTCCTGGTGCATATGGTAAACGTACACTGCCGACACAGTGGCACGAAGATTCAGTAACCTCTCACTTTTCTAGAGTAATACAAGAAATATGCCCAAACTAACTAGAAATCACTCTATAAATACGATTTTTTTTTAAAGCTCAGAACAACTCATAAAAAGCACGAGTTACCAATTACAACCACAGATACAGTACCACAAGATTACTGTTAAAACGCCTTACTCCAGTATCACTCCCACGGTGATGGTGAACTAACCATTGTTTGTGAACAATGTGTCAATGTAGAACTCTAAAACGGAGGTACAATACTAAAAAGAACATGCAATAATGGATTATGTATCTTGCTATGTAGATCCCCTGCATGGCGTGAAGGTCAGGGCTCCTTCTGCAATGTTGGGCAGATAGCTGTCCACCATATTGTACTGCGAGGATTCATGCTGCAGATTATGTCCCCCAATGTCTAACAGTCCATTATGTACAATGCAATCCCCGGTAAAAGTGGTGAATCATTATCAACTGCTTGATAACAAGTTCCATGCAAGTGGAATTATTTGCAGCCTGGGCGCTGCAGACTTTAGCTCTTGGGTAACAATATTTCTGTCTTTTGTCATAGTTACCAAAAATTAGTTTTCTAAGATATTTTGAAATAGAGTGGAAAACTTCCAATAATAACATAGAAGATTTAGTCTCCTGAGAAAGTCAGTGGTCACTCACCCCTGCAAAGCACCTTTACTTAGTATTTGGATATTTGGCATTATTTGTCTCTTCCGGCAGGAAATGCACCAAAGAAGCCGGACAGGGCAAGTGCTGCTTCTGCAGAGGCTTCCCAGTATTATACAATGGGTGTTGCCATTGTAAATCAATATTCGCATTGACAGTACAGCCATGGGTATATAAGAAAAAAGTAAAGCCATTGTAACTATTGGCATAGATAATAATGAACATTGGAGATATGCCCTATTCTAACCCTAATGTCTACCACAAACACACAAGATGTCCCAAATCAATCCCAAGTGTAGTTTTACTAGAGATTCCCTTTCAGTAGTAGTTTGGTCTGCTGTTGCTGGGAACATAGCAGTAATGCTGTATATTAGTAGTATGTGTTCATGCTGGATTAGCTGTTGTTGGTGGTTTTTATGTTGTGTAACAGGTCATTTAATGTTTTGTTCCTCTGTTTACCACCTATAGCTGAAAGAAGTGTGTGCACTGACAGAACCTCAGGAAAGCCGAAGATGGCCGCCAAACGGAAAGGCGGCCTGAAACTAAATGCTATCTGTGCCAAACTGAGCCGGCAAGTTGGATCAGAACAGGGATCGGATACAGGAGATAATGAAACTGCACCTCTAGAAAACAACGAAAGAGATGGAGACCAGAAACAAAAAGTAGATCCCGCTGAAGACCTGAGCACTGATCAAAGAAGTGCTGAAGAAGACAAGCGACGTCGGGAGGTGATAGAGAAATGGGTCAATGGGGAATACACAGATGAACCCAATGAAAGATCGAACAAAGACTGCAAAAGAATAGGACTGCCAGAGCTTCCCCCTGAGGGGGTCTATATGGTGCAGCCTAAAGGCTGCAGTGACGATGAAGACAACACTGAGGAGTCCAGAGCCTCTCGGAAGAGTAGATACGTGGAAGAGCGAGAATCAGGGAGGACCGTCTCCAAGGATGCAGAAGCCCCTGCAAAACTAACTTCAGGAGCACCCTCAGGTAAGGGATTTCAGAATGATAGTTCCTTTATACAACAAAACAGTGGTAATTGGTGGACACTAATATAAATATATATATATATATATATATATATATTATATATATATATATATATATATATATATATATATATTATAATATATATATATATATTATAATATATATATATTATAATATATATATATATATATATATTATAATATATATATATATATATATATATATATATATATATATATATATATATTATAATATATATATATATATATATATATATATATATATAGTCACAAGAGGTCAGACGATCGTCTCGTCTCTGCACCCTCCCTCACCGCTCCCTCCTCATGTTGTAACCTGCCTTGTTCCTAGCTGGGAATGATGAGCCACGGTCAATAAAGGACTATATTATCATTGAAGATCACGGGTGAGTGCTGCTTTCATTCATCTTCTCATGTTTTGATATATATATATATATATTATAATATATATATATATATATATATATATATATATATATATATATATATATTATAATATATATATATATATATATATTTTATAATATATATAATAATAATAATAATAACTCTCCCCGCTCCAATCTGTCCTGAATGCTGCAGCCAGGATCATATTCCTCACCAACCGTTACACCGATGCCTCTACCCTGTGCCAGTCATTACACTGGCTACCCATCCACTCCAGAATCCAGTACAAAACTACTACCCTCATCCACAAAGCACTCCATGGCTCAGCACCACCCTACATCTCCTCCCTGGTATCAGTCTACCACCCTACCCGTGCCCTCCGCTCCGCTAATGACCTCAGGTTAGCATCCTCAATAATCAGAACCTCCCACTCCCGTCTCCAAGACTTTACACATGCTGCGCCGATTCTTTGGAATGCACTACCTAGGTTAATACGATTAATCCCCAATCCCCACAGTTTTAAGCGTGCCCTAAAAACTCATTTGTTCAGACTGGCCTACCGCCTCAATGCATTAACCTAACGATCCCTGTGTGGCCTATTTATAATAAAAAAAAAAAAAAAAAAAAAAAAAAAGTTCCTCGCATCATGTTCTCATACACTTTATGCAGTATTAAGCCCTCTGTGTCTGTACTGCTACATACTTAGGCAGGTAACTGGTTCATGCAGCTTTACATGAACACCTGAGCCTTACACTATAGCTGGTCCGAATAACTAAAGCAATTGTTACCATCCACCTCTCGTGTCTCCCCTTTTCCCCATAGTTTGTAAGCTTGCGAGCAGGGCCCTCACTCCTCCTGGTATCTGTTTTGAACTGTATTTCTGTTATGCTGTAATGTCTATTGTCTGTACAAGTCCCCTCTATAATTTGTAAAGCGCTGCGGAATATGTTGGCGCTATATAAATAAAATTATTATTATATTATTATATATATATTATAATATATATATATATATATATATATATATATATATATATATATATATATATATATATATATATATATATATATATATATATATATATCATCCCACAATCCAAGCAGAAGTAGACTCCTAGTTTGTATTCTTAAGGGCCTTATAACAGGTGTATGAGCACCTGAACGCACATTCACAGTCACTGCTTGCTTTCTCCCTCACTACATATACACATACATGATTGCTAACAAAGGGGGGAGAAACACAATAAAATCATCAAACTGCTCCTTTAGGCTACTTTCACACATCAGGTTTTCAGTGTCAGGCTAAATCCGGCTAATTTTCAAATCCGGATCAGGTTTTTTCCCATAGACTTGCATTAGTGCCGGATTGCACCGGATGACATTGCATTTCGTCCGGTTTTCGCCGCAAATCTGCGGCTTCCGGTTTCTTGAAAAAACATCCATAGCAACGTTTTTTGTCTCCAGCGAAAAAGCATGAAGCGCCGGATCCGGCTCTTTGCTAGAATGGAAGCCTATGGGAGCCGGAAGGTGCCGGATCCTGAAAAAGACGGATCCGGCGGCCTGATCCATTTTTTTAAACTGAGCATGCTCCAAATTTTTTTTATACAATAATCTAGATAGGCTAGCCGGATCCGTCGCATCAGTTTTTCACAATCTGCGCCGGATCCAGTTTTTCCAACATTCGCCCGATTTAGCCTGACACTGAAAACCTGATGTGTGAAAGTAGCCTTAAACAAAATTACCAATCAAACGATAAACTACATAAATTCACTCAATTGTCGCTGATCACAAATTTTATGCCAACATAAAAATATTCTGTCAGCAGTACATCCATCAATGATCTATATAATCAGGCAAAAACCACGTTATCTCTGAGAAGAGTGAGGAAACCGAGCATTATTCTCAATAAACCCTCTTATATAAAACGAGTACTGACTGACTTGTTATTTCGTCGATAAGTGCTGCATACAATCAATGTATCTAAAAACAAAACATGTCTTTAATCATGCGCAGGGACCACTATAAGCTCTATTAGTGGACGAATCTGAAATGGACATAAATATGAGTGAAATAGGCAAGGTTTGGCCATGTAACAGATATTAGGTAACAAAAATGGTTTGATCACATTTATATTAAGTGGAGGATGTTGTAGTAATTTATAAATGTTTGCGTTATCAATGTGTTACCCGGCCCTGCAGCCATCATAGAGGGTCTCTCTTCTGGTTTTCCACATGACAGACAGGAGCTAGCTTGTAATCCCGGAGTTTAGGCGGTCAGACGGTTGGCTTGGCTGTCTGCTGGTTGGCTGCGAGTGGCAGTGCTAGGCTCATAATTATGCATGAAGATATAAACAGAGCTGTTTAATTATCCTTCACCACATCAGTGACAAAGTAATTAACAAACATTGTGAGATCAATGGGAAGATGTGTGACCTTCAACAGACGCCCATAGGAAAGCATTTCCCTCTATGGGACAAGGTGACTTCGCTCATTGTGTGCACAGATAGTGGCATAAGCACACAAATGACTGCAGGAGCGCAGCACACAGCCACTTCTAGGCAGATCTTGGATCAAAAACCATTCCTCTGGCTTTACGGCTTTCTTTCCAAACATAGCCAGCAAGTGCTATTTTTATCTGAGTCCTGTGTCCCCTGACATCTAACCAAGGGGCACTGGGGGGAGCGTTATCTGCACAATATATTCACAGATATTGAGACCTTTTTTTAATTGCTTTAAACACAAAATATTTAACATAATGCTGGTCTTTTTTTTTTTTTTTACTATGACCTTAAAATGCATCATATTTCACAATATTTTGCAGTTTAAACAGGCTACAGCTAACCCAACAATTGAGCAAAACACCTGCTTGTCGATTGAAATTGTCCCCTATGGTGTCCGTCCTGCTGCTGTTCGTTTTGCCTGAAAATATAGTGTAACATGTTTTGCTATTTGTTTGCTTTTTTTTTTAAAACTAAATCTGCAACAGAGGCTTTAATGCAGACTGAACGACAGCCTTCTTCAAGTAATCTACAATGTCATGTAAAAGTTTAAGCACCCCTAATCAAAATCACTGTTATTGTTAATAGTTAAGCAAGTTGATGATGAAATGATCTCTAAAAGGGCTATAGTTAAAGATGACACATTTCCTTTGCATTTTAGGCAAAGTATATAGATATAAAGATATATATCTATATTTTCATCTTTTATATTTTAAAAATTACAAAAAGTAAAATGGACCAATACAAAAGTTTGGGCACCCTTGGAGATTTGTGTGCTCAAATAACTTTGACCCAGGTTTCAGACCTTAGCCTGTTATGTTTATAGCTTGTTCACCATCATCATTAGAACAGGTCAGGTGATACAAATTTTATAAAAACCCAGCCTCCTTTATCCTTGTTCCAAAAAATAGCAGTCATGGGTTCTTCTAAGCAGCTGCCTAGCAATCTGAAAATAATGGAAACCCTCAAAGCAGAAGGCTGTAAGAATATATCAAAGAGTTTTCAAGTTACCCTTTCCTAAGTTTGAAATGTAATTAATAAATGGCAGTTAACAGGAAGAGTGGAGGTCAAGATAAGGTCTTGAAGACCAAGCAAAATTTCCATGAGAGCTGCATGTAGGATTGCTAGAGAGGCAAATCAGAGCCCCCACTTCACTGCAAAAAACTTTCTGAAAGATTTAGCGGACTCTGTAGTTGTGGTACATTGTTCTACTGTTCAGAGACACCTGCACAAATATGGCCTTCATGGAAGAGTCATCAGAAAAAACCTCTCCTGCATCCTCACCATAAAATTCAGTGTCAAAAGTATGTGCAACAAATATCTAAACAAGCCTGATGCATTTCATTTTGGAGACAAGTCCTGTGGACCGATGAGGTTAAACTGGAACTCTTGGGCCGCAATGATCATAGGTATGTGTGGAGAAAAAAGGGCACAGAATTTCGGGAAAAGAGAATCTCGCTAACCATTAAGCATGGGGGTGGATCAATCATGTTTTAGGGTTGTGTTGCATCCAATGACATTTCTACAAATTCTTTATGCAAGCATAACACCATCTGTAGAAATGGATAGTGATCCTAAACACACGTCAAAATCCACAATAGACTACCTCAGAAGGCGCAAGCTGAAGGTTTTACTGCGTCCCTCAGAGTCCTCTGATCTGAAAATCATTGCAAATCTGTGGCTAGAACTTAAAATAGCAGAGGATGGAAGACCACTCAGGAATCTCATAGAACTGGAGGAATTTGCCAAGGTCGAATGGATGAAAATCCCTCAAACAAGAATTAAAGGACTCTTATCTGGCTACAAAAAGCATTTACAAGCTGTGATACTTGCAAAAGTGGGTGCTACTAGGTACTAACCATGCAGGGAGCTGCAACTTTTACATTGACTTATTTTCCTTTTTGGAATTTTTATAACGTAAAAGATGAAAATGTAGTTTTATTTTTTTGCCTAAAATATAAAGTAGATGTGTCAGCTTTAACTTTAGCCCTTTTAGAGATCATTTCAGGTTTAGCTTGCTTAACTGTTCACAATAACAGTAATTTTGACCAGGACTGCCCTTACTTTTACGTGCCGCTGTATACTCTCTCCCTCTGCAGTGATAAAAAGGTTAACTGTTTATGAATTGGAGAATGCAATTTGAATAATTCTTTTTTTTAACAAGATTTTTCTGTTAACTTAGTGCAAACTTAAGAAACGTTTAGTTTATTCTGAAAAATCATGTTAATCTTATGTGGTATATAAACCATCTCATTGCCCAGTTAACCTTACTGCACAACAAAATAGATTTTTTAATTAAAATACAAATTTAGTACATAATTAACACCCTCCATTTTCTACACAAAAGATAAGTCACGGGGGTCCACGAATAAGGAGAGGCACGGAGGATGCTGCAGATAGTTTGAGGTTCACAATGGATTCTCGACTTCGCCGCTGTACAAGCGTTCTGCAAACCTTTTTGCTCAACTTTACTAGATTTTGTCTACGGAACTAAGTCAGGGACTTATATTTGCTTGTTGGTTACTCACAGCTAAAAGTTTCGCTGTTTCTACATCTAACATCTTACACCAAACATACAATTAGTTTACAGTTTGTATTAGAGGGTGTAGAGTTTAGAGAATGAACAGCAGGATGAATCACTTGTGTCCCTTTACTCTTACGCTAGTTTAATGGATAGCCACGTAGGACAACACAAGTAATAATAAGATAGATTTCTTATGGTGTCTTAGGTTTTTCATATTTCTGATGTTTTATTAAAAAAAAAGTGTAAAACCAAGCTTATATATTAGGAATGATGACATTTTCTACAAAATCAATAGTAGGGCGAACATTATCCAGGATATATGTATATATATTAGACATTTTCATACATTTTGACAGATAAGACTTGGCTCCACTTCCATTAAAATGATTCTCTTTCCTATTAGGCCAAGATGGGAGAGCAGAGACATTTATGAAAACTTTGTTTAATGTACTGAAAAGCCATCGTAGAGAACATTCAGGGAATTGATTTTCTTGCCATTGATGAACTCCTTTTTATTTTACCAGTATTAATTACTTTTTTTTTCTCTAAGAAATTAATTTAAAAGTCATAAAACCTAGCGAGTAAGCCAGATGTGTGTGCTAGGCAAGGATAGATCAAGGCTGTGCTCTCTGTGAATCTGAACATTTCATTTTTATGCATACAGGAGAAGCATCCTCGTTGAGAGATTATGCAGCCAACACTATGAGTGAATTTCTGGGGATGTTCGGGTACACGCAACCCAATGTGAGAGACGAGCTTGCAAAGAAGATTAGCTTTGAGAAGATCAATGCTGCTACCTCAGAGCAAACATCTGCTGAAGACCCCCTCAGCAAAAGAGCCAGGTTTTCCAAATATGAGGAGTATATCCGAAAACTGAAAGCTGGAGAAAACCTGTCTTGGCCTGCCCATGTTGTAAAACCTGAGGAAATCGCCTCCAAAACTGTACAGAGCAAAGAGAGCGCATCGACTTTGCAGCCAACTCCGCAGCCAACCCAACAGCCAACTCCGCAGCCCCTAACTACCAGAGGCCCAGGACTTGAGGCAATCATTTTGCAAGAACCCAAAACTACTGTTTTGCCCCTGACAACAGCTGGTAGCTCTCAAATGCAAGGCCTTATGTCTCGATCTTCCAAATATGATTTTTTTATTCAGAAATTAAAAACTGGAGAGTCTTTGCGGCCACAAAATGGAAACACCTACAAAAAACCTTCCAAATACGACCTGGAGAATGTAAAGTATCTTCATCTTTTTAAGCCAGGTGAAGGGAACCAAGACATGGGAGGATCCATTGCTTTTAAAACCGGAAAAGTTGGGCGCCCTTCCAAGTATGATGTACGCAATATTCAAAAGCTCACTCCACTGAAAGCGGCAGCAGTTGTCCCCAGTATATCCCCTGCTCCTCTCACAAGCACTCCTTCCACCCCTGTGCCAGCGTCTGAGCAGCCAGTCACATTGACGTTCAACACTCCAGAATATCTAAAGTCAACCTTCTCAAAGACAGACTCCATCACTACAGGGACAGTCTCCACTGTGAAGTAAGTACCTGCTGCGTGACTACATATCGGATGGGCCTACATTGCTCATATACAGATCAACCTTGCTGACATTAGTAAGAGATCAGAACTCGAGAAATCATTCAGGTTGTGTAGGCAGGAGAGGCACAGGACATAAAGCTCACATTGGTCAAAAAGTACAAAGTGTGTCCTAAACTATTGAGAAGGTCCAGGATGTGAAGGGGCAAAAATAAAAAGTTATACTTTGTTAGAATTTATTATAAAACTTCATGTGATGATGGAAATGGTGATTATTAGTTTTGTATACAGGTGAATAGGATCACTGCAGGCAGGTTAAATGTATGTGTGGGGGTGCCTGGCGCAGCGAAGGGGGTTGGTGGTCTAGATTCTGGATCTCAAGGGTTAAAGTAATTTGGCTGTGGATTACCAACATCCTGATCCGGGAGTGTGGCATGAGACGGAGCTGGATAGGGAGCTAAGTGGACTCTAACCAGCTCTGGCCTGTCTTTCTCACCAGGAATGGACTGCCCCCAGACAAGCCCCCTGAAGATGTAAATATTTACCAGAAATACATTTCCAGGTAGGAGTTTGTAAGGAGATGAGAATGCTTCTGGCTGTCTGTAGGACCATATGACATAAGCCCATGTGCCATTTTCACCAACATCCAAAGTAAACTTCTGGATTCAGCAAGACACCATACCCAGAATGTGTCTTCTGTGTGTATGTGTGCATTCTCTGCTGTGCCATTTCCATAGAAGATATACATCACAAACGGTAGTACAAGCAGCTATTAACTGTTTGTGATTAGTCTCCCAGTCCTTTAGGATTTTTTTTTTAACTATATTTGCATACTTTACACATTTTCACTGTTGGTATGGTTTTCTTGTAGATTTTCAGGCAGCCAACACTGTGGTCACATTCACTGTGCGTATCAGTATCGAGAGCACTACCACTGCCTGGACCCCGAGTGTAACTACCAGGTAATATCCCCGGCCATTGCTGCTGCCCTGTAGACTAAATGTATGGCAAGTAGTGGGCAGTATTTGTACATTCGTGTGACGGTTTCCTGTCTCCTTGTGTTCTTTGCTCAGAGATTTACAAGTAAGCAAGATGTTATTCGTCATTACAATATGCACAAGAAACGAGACAACTCTCTGCAACATGGATTTATGCGTTTCAGTCCTTTAGATGATTGCAGTGTTTATTATCATGGATGCCATTTAAATGGCAAAAGCACACACTACCACTGCATGCAGGTAAGTTTCGGGGCAGGTAGAGACAATACACCGTCGAAAACTGAAAAACTGCATTAAAAGGGTTTTCTGTAAAACTAGCTTAATCATTATACAAGGAGTCAACTTTTTGACATACTTTGAGTTAATTCCTCCCCACTTTCAACACCTGTTTGTGGTCAGTGTATAAAAATATTGTTAACGCTGAGATGTTGAACACATCCAGTCCCCCAGACTAAGCAGCCTGACCGGCATTACACCCATCACCTCCTGATACACTGCAGCAAACTGGATATTCAGAGGTTTGTGCTGTGGATTAATTTAGGACATATATGATAGTGTACAGAGGTGTGAGAATGGTCCAACTCACTAACAGCAGCAAGCAAAGATCTTGAAATTGGGGGAAATGTAAAATCAAAAGCGGGGATGTTGCCGAGACTGGTGATTTGTGCACCAATCTTAGAGTAAGATGTAAGAAGCGAACACCTGTTAATAAATTTCATAAATTTTTATCTGTGTGCCCCCAAATTAAATGACATCACCTTTGAAACTAGTATAGGTGTGTCAGTGGCGGGGAAACACAAAATCAGAGTCCTTACATTTCTGTTCAAGCGTAGAATTTATTTACATGAAAATCAGACCTCCATTTCCTAACAGCGATGTTGGCCACCTTTACATTCAGCGGAAACAGCTATGCTAGTGACCCCGATCGTTACTCAAAGCGGTCAGCCTGAACTTAGACATGAAAAGATTGGACAAATTGCAAGACCCAGGTCATAAAACAGTAAGCTGTAGAGTGGATTTGTGTGATCCATATAGAGGCAGCACCCTGCTTTATTATACAGTATATAAATACACCCCACCCAGAGCCATGATACTGCTCAGGTAACACCCTACTCCTTGATGCAGCATACAGGTTGTATCTAGCCCAAATACACAGACAACACCCTCCTATATTCTGCACAAAGGTGACATCTTAACATACCCCTCATCCTTCTCAGAGTCTTTAGCTTGTTTTCGTCACTAGATCCTAACTACTTATACACATACGTAATAAATGATTGTGGATCAAGTGATTTTATTGTTAAGTATTGGGGTAGTGATCAGTGTAGACTTCTGCTGGCTTCCATATTTTTGGGTTAGTTTCCTTTAGTGGCTTGCGTTCACCTTTTTGCTACTTTGATGGGTGGCTGCCGAGTATTGCTGGTTGCAACACACTTTTCCATACTAAATATAAAGGTGTGAAGAGCTGAGGCAACAAGATTTGTGTAGGACACACTTTGGTTATGTCCATAATTGGTGTGGATAAATTTCAGGTCCTTGTTTATACAAAGCCCACATTTTTCAAGCTTTAAAACCTAGTGCCACATTGCAAATTATTCCTGTGCAGCTTTTTGTTTAATTCTTTTTTCTTTTCTGATCCCGTGGTGAGGTTCTGCTTTTTTTCAAGGTGTCAACAGCGAGTATGCTTTTGTACAGCAAACAGCTGGAGATTTTTTTTCGTTTTGGGTATTTGTCAGAGGGTTTTGTTATTGTCTGTTCTCATCAACCTGCTAGCAGAACAGAAGTGAATAGGGGAAGGCACGGGAGGTACATTTTTTTTTCTTTCCCCTTTCACTTGTGAGATGGTGCAGACCCTGGTACTTGGCTCTTGCTTTCCCCCCTCAGCTGCCGCATTTACAGATTCCGTACTTTTTTTTTTACTCAATATGGCAAAGTTGCCCGCTTTGCCTGGAGACAGATGCCAGAGGGAAGACAAGTTGAACATTCCGTTAGTGACGTGAGGACTTTGAGCTTGGACTTACGGGATTCAGATAGACTTTCAGCTGTGGTTTTGTAGACCCTCGCTAATAATATCTTGTCCTTTTCTTCTCCCTTTACCTAATATAGCGATATCTACCTCATATAGCAAAATAACTTCAATATACCAGCTTGTGTGTTCTATCCAGTCCACAACTACTGGAGGAGATCACACACTTGGCATCGAATCGTCACTGTTTCGAGCCGTCTTCTCTTGTCTATGTATTCAGGACATGACCACTTGGCATTAACGTCACTTGTTCTGTTTCTCAGGTGGGATGTAACAAAGTGTACACAAGCACCTCAGATGTGATGACACATGAAAATTTCCATAAGAAGAACACTCAGCTGATTAATGATGGCTTTCAGCGCTTCCGAGCCACCGAAGACTGTGGCACAGTGGAATGCCAGTTCTACGGGCAGAAAACAACTCATTTTCACTGCAGGTAATGCCTATCACAATGTTCGCAGGTTTGGGCTGCAGTGGTCACATTGTCAGTTGTCTACATACGTTTAGTCTGCTAGTTATATGGGTCACAGCTTTTTTTTCTCCCCTTAATACAGATAAATAACCAGACTCATTTTGTTTTCAGACGTCCAGGATGCAGTTTTACGTTCAAGAATAAGTGTGACATAGAGAAGCACAAGAGTTACCACATAAAAGATGATGCATATGCAAAAGATGGATTCAAGAAGTTCTACAAATATGAGGAATGCAAATACGAGGGATGTGTGTACAGCAAGGCTACCAACCACTTTCACTGTATACGCACTGGATGTGGCTTTACATTCACTTCCACCAGCCAGATGACCTCACATAAACGCAAACACGAGAGGCGACACATCCGCAGCTCAGGGGTGCTCGGCCTCTCATCTTCCCTCATGGGAGGAAAGGACAATGACCTGGAAGAGTCCAGCAATGACGATCTCATTGACTTCTCTGCACTGAGCAGCAAGAACTCCAGTCTGAGTGCCTCCCCTACCAGCCAGCAGTCTTCCGTATCCCTAGTTCCAACCCTGTCTGAAGCACCTTCACCACAAACACATAAATCCACCAGCACCATTCCACCGACAACCAAGATCTCCACTCTTTTATCCCAGACTTTACCCACGAATCTGCCCCTGGCTTTAGCCCTGTCTAGCTCAGCACTACCTGCAGGTACTGGGCCATATTTTCCGATCATGAGTGGCCGTGGAAACCCCACATTACCTCTTAGTGCAAGTAATATAATGCCTATAGGTGCCCAAGATGCTTCTCCACAGTCTGCTTCAGGGGCCAGTGATCAAAACAGCACTTCCCCAGCTGCCACATCCATCATGGAGAAGATTTCTGCTAGTAAGGGTCTCATTTCTCCAATGATGGCACGGCTGGCAGCAGCAGCACTCAAGCAGTCGCCCTCCCCTGAAGCAGGTGAGATTTTTTTTCACAACTGCTAATGCTCCTTAATGATTTTCATATATACTGCTGCTTAGAGGAAAGTAATTAATCTCACAAACTAGAATGTAGTTTGCAACTTGTTTTCTTAATGTATTCCACAATGATATTTGGGTTTCCATTACATACAATTATCTGAGGTCAGCCTTTCAGGGGTGTGACATAGCTAGCCATAGTCATTATTGTTCACGATATTTACTTATTTCCTTAATTTTGGAATAGGCAATGGTCAAGTGTCGGGTCGCCTCAGCATCAAAGCAGACACTTCAGATGCAGAGGGAACGCTACAGAACAGCTCCCAGGAGCATAGCCTGGACCTGAGTCTGAACAGGTGGGAACATTATAGAAAAAAAATGCTGAAAATTACAATTCCATAAATTGTTTTGAAAAGTAACTTTGACTTAACACTTCTGTTCCTCTTGTATAGTAATGAGCCCAACGGCCCAGACACTGTATGCGATCCGCTGCTCCACCCCTCCCTTCTGATTAAGGTAATAGGAGTCAACATCCATTTTTTTTATTTAGAGGCAATCCTGTTGCTTTATGTACAGCTTTGTCCAGAATTTTGGATTTGTTTTTTTTACAGATTTGTCTCACATTTTTACATAATTCCTTTTGGCAGAACCAACACTCAAATGCAGGGAGCTTACTAAGTCTGAAAGCAGATGCGGAGAGCAGCGATTCTGGGGCTGGGGAGTCAACACATTATCTGGGCAAAGTAATGAAAGCCCTTGATCGTGAGAAGAATGCAGAACCTTGGAAGACATACCTGCGCAGGTAACATGCAGAAATCATGTCAAAGTGCAAGCCAGAAGAAATGTTTAAACCAGTGCGCTTTATATTAATATCCCCCCGTTTATCCTCAGATTTGACCCAGCTGATGTGTGTGACCATCAGTGCGATTTCCTGCATAAACTGCACTTTCATTGTATTGTGGAGGAATGTGGAGCTCTTTTTAGTACTCAGGATGGAGCCGTAAAACATGCAAAGTAAGTGGATAAACAAAAACAATGTATCCATGTAGAATCATTCTTTTTGTAGTGTCGAAATCTGAACTTATGTATTTTTCTTTACAGTTTCCACCTTCGGAGTGATGTCGGAACAAAAAGCAGCTCAGAAATCTCTTTTACAGGAGACTCGAAGGTTTCCCCGAAGTCAGCGTCACCTCCTATACCCGGTTCTTTGACACACGGATGTGATATTCCCGCTCCCTGCCTCGCTGCGGTACCATCTACACCAACTCTACTAGCATGGAAACAGCTGGCATCGTCCATACCACAAATCCCTCAAATACCAGCATCGCTTCCCAGTTTAGCTTCATCTCCTATGGCAACAACTTCTCTTGAAAATGCTAAACCTCAAGTCAAACCAGGATTCCTACAGTTCCAGGAGAAGTGAGTTCAATAATAAAACAGCAGCTCTGATAGGAAACTGATTTTACCATAAGATTACGTGATCATAATTTGGGGGTCCGTAAGCATTAGAGCACCTTTGGTACCTACAACTTAGGGTTTCTAGTTGCAGGAAATCATCAGTACCTTTCCCGTGACAAATACGGTTACCATCCTAAAACCTTGGTCTAAAATACAGAATATAATTTATCAAATATTTCTGACAGAAATCCAATTTTAATGTTGATACCAACTGCATTTTTCTCTTTTCAATACTTGTTTTGCAGTGATCCCTGCCTGGCCACCGACTGCAAATATGCAAACAAATTTCATTTTCATTGCTTGTTTGGAAACTGCAAGTACGTCTGTAAGACGTCTGGGAAAGCGGAATCCCATTGCCTTGACCACATCAATCCCAACAACAGTTTAGTGAATGTGCGAGACCAGTTTGCGTATTACTCCCTGCAGTGTCTGTGCCCTAACCAGGTGTGTCCACGACACAGTACACGTATGAAAGCTGAGCCAAACATGACATTTCATTCATCTCATCGTCTCTCGCCTTTCTTCAATCTGTTTAGCACTGCGAGTTCAGGATGCGCGGACACTACCACTGTTTAAGGCCCAGCTGTTACTTTGTCACCAATATAACCACGAAGCTTCCATGGCACGTTAAAAAGCACGAGAAGGCAGAACGGAGGGCAGCAAATGGCTTCAAATACTTCACCAAGAGAGAAGAATGTGGTAGAATGGGTGGGTATAAATAAGGAGGTAAACAGCCTCATACTATGTCTACAAACAGAAGTTTGACCAAATGCCTGAAATTAACCTATCAGCAGGTTTATGAGAAAGGCATAAAATGGCGAGAGACCTTGATTCCAGAATGGAGCCACTTTTATCAATACTTTCCAAAGAATCACTGTGTCTGGTGTAGCACTAGCCGAGGGGCCGGTTCTCAATATTTATGAGCTACAGATTGACAGCTTTTATCCTATACTGTGTATAGTGAGACAGCGTGTCAATCAAAGGCTTAGCCCACATCTTAGAAACAGTGAAAGCTTGGCAGCATGAGCATTACACTTGCCTGTCTCAGCTTGTGTTGCAGTTAATAGTTGTGTCATGAAAATTACTTCACCAACAAAAGTGTATTCCTCACGGTGGAATCGGTGCCCTCGGATGGGGCAATCACTACTAGGGACGGGTTCGCTTTATCACATTTCTCATTACAAATATATTCTCTAATGTAGAGTATATGCTTTAGCTTCATTACCCTCAGTAACATAACGGCAGCTTGATGTATGGGAAGAAACCCTGAGTCCAGCAATTGGTCACTTACTGGGCTGCTTGCTGTCGTTTGGATCTCTGTATAACCTCGCCCACACCACGGATTGGCAGCTTTCTATGGACAATCTACATAGGCCAAAAGCTGCCAGTCAGTGGTGTGGGAGGGGGTTATACAAAGCTTATGAATACAGAGGACTACCTGGCAGCAGGTTTACTAGTCCTCTAGTGTTAATGTGCTGATGATAAAAAGTAAAAACTACAGGAACCTGCAAGAATCTGCTGCTAGTTTAGTTCTTTCATATAGCTGTGTTCTGGAAATATCATATCTGCAAAGGGAAATATATCATATAGCTGCTAGAAAAGCAACTGAAGGGGGGACTGTTTTACTCTGATTTTGATCACTGGAACATGATTATTTTGGAAAATGTTATAAAAAGTTACCCAATTTAAAAAGAAAAGTAAAGCAACTCAATAAATTTATAAAGCAACATATGCACTTATATAAGGTGTTTTCTATCTTTGGGAACTTTTTTTTTTTTAGTTACCCAAATGCATGTATTTAGGAATGAAAATATTTTTACAATTGGGTTTCATAGAGGCTCTTCATTTCCCTGTAGATGTTAACCTAGGTGTGGTCACAAATCAGCGGAGAGGAGTTCAGAATAGAACAGATAAGTCCGGGGAGTTCACCTCACATTTTACCCACAAGTCCATCAGGATTTCAGCGTATCTGCCAAGGGGACCATGAATGAAGAAGACAGTCACTAACTGCACTGTCTGAACCAATTTTCGACAGTATCCCAGCTTTTTCAGGCAGGCACAAAAATGTGGTTGACTGGATCTTAGTACCTACCTTAAAATGGTGGGTGCTGCCAAAAATGAGGTCAGACAGAGCAGAAAGTGACACTGTCTGCTTTATTGAAGTCAATGGCCCCATTGACGGATACACCCCAATCCCGTTTTTCAGGGATTTGGCCGTGTGGCTAACAACGTTATTTTAATGTAACCAAAGAGTTGCAGACTCTTCCATTAGAACTATCTACTTTTCCATCAGAACTATCTCACTGACAGATTCTCAATGAACTCTTTCTGCAGCCACTGTCAATAGAGAGAAAACAGTGTAAAAATGTTAATAAAACCTGAAATTGGAAAAAATGATTTTTAGCCCAATTCAGAAATATTTAAGCAAAAAAAAAAAGTTCCCGTTAAAAATATATGATCTTTGATACAAATGTCTTCTAGCCATTGCCATTGCTTTTCGGTCTTATTAACCGCTGGTAATATAGTGCTACGTAACTATTGGAACAGTCCTTTGACAACAAAGCTAATGGTTTTAAAATAACAGAAAAAGAACTGGGCGATATTAGTCACCGTGCAGATTGTATCTCTCGTTTTTCTTGGTTTTCTTGCATAACTAAAACCTTTGCAAACAAACAAAACAGAAGACCTCACCCTGTTAACTCAAAGTATTTACGTCCCGGGTTAATAGTGGCTTGCAGTAACCACGGCGATCAGTATCAACATACACGAGCCAGTGCCGTGTCCTCTTACAGATGTCAAGAGACGGTTCTTGCTCTTATTTGCTCACCTTTTGGAGGTACAGGTGCCGGGCCAGCTTACAAAGTCAGGCAGCGCTGTCATGGTGACTGCAAGTCCTCACCTGCCAAACCCTCCACCTGTTTGTTCTGGTTGCTAGAGAAGCAACGGTCAGAAAATGAGAAGAATGAACAACGTATTTTATCATTCTGAACCTGTGAAATGCTGGGCAAGCAGAGTAGATTGGAAAAAAAGTAAAATAATCCAACATCCAGAACGCTGTTTAGATCTCTCTTCATATTCTATCAATCTATGATACAAGTGAAGTATTTAACGTTCCTTCCCTTTTTCTCGACAGGGTGTAAATACAATCAGGTGAATAGTCACTTCCACTGCATTCGCGATGGCTGTCAGTTTTCATTCCTCCTTAAGCACCAGATGACCTCACACGCCCGCAAACACATGAGGAGAATGCTGGGAAAGAATTTTGACCGGGTTCCTGGACAGGTGCATCACGAGAAATACTTTCAGCCTCGTAATTTAAACAGTGCGAATCACCAGACACATTGTAACCAGCGGTAGTCTCTTATAGGTGGCATCACATACTCCCATGGGTGGCAGCACGGCCCACAGTCCATCGTCTACAGAAAACCCTTCATCGTTCCAGACCACGTCCCAAAACATGATGGACACGGAGACAGATGAGTGCATGGACTACACTGGTTTGGGCAGCCCTGGTGGGATGTCGTCAGAGTCCTCCAACCTTGATCGTAGCTGCTCCAGTACTCCAGTGGGTAATGAAAGTGCAGAACCAGGTAAGAACGCTAAAATGCTTCATCTTGTCATACTAAGAGAACTTGTATGGCTTCATAAATGGAAGCACACAGTATCAAAATATTTAATTCATGTCATGGTAATCCTCTCCTGCCGGTTTATATTAACATTATCGCCCACCCCATTTCACATTGTATCCATGTGGTCAAGTATTGTGAGTCCGGATGTCCCTCTTCTGTTGTGTGTTTCATTTCATCTCATCATTTTCTCTCTTCAGCTTCTCATTTGGTTCATTTTGTTCTGTTTCTTTTTTTTCCTTTCTCTGTTCGGTTTTCCTGCTTTCTTCACACTTTCCAGGCTACCTGGTTCCTTCTGCTTCTGATGACGCACTCACCCACAATGCGCCTCCAGCAACGGCTCTGCCTCATGCTTCTTCCTTTCCTCCTGCCTTGGTTCGGCCTCCCCTCTCTTCCCTGCCGTTCCTGCTCTCTCCATCCTGTGTCTCATACTCCTTGATCACTGCCAGCCTTGGGGTCAGCAGGGGCATTGTGGTGCCAACAAGCAGCGCTCCAACCTTTACACCAGTTATAGCCACTCCAGCTCCAGTCAAAAGTGATGTCCCACTAGTACAGGATGCAGCAGGTACCGTTCAGCTTCTTACAAAACAAAAATACTAACTGCTTTCATTTTTTATGTTTGCTGCATTTTGTATGATTACATGTAAAATAGGACTATTGAAGAGGACTCGTCACTTGCTCAAAAAAATTAAGTTTGCTTTTGTAGCGCATCATGTGAAATCTCTATTTGTAGTTCCACTGGGTGTTTCTTCAGTCTTTTCTGGGGGTATACGCTTTCACCCCTTCCTACCGAACACAGCTCAGCAGCTGAACAAGCAGTTTCAGATGCTGCCTAGCTGTGACTGGCAGCGTTGGGGAACATACTTCCACAGAAGACTCTGGTTGCACTACTATCAGAAATTTCACTTACTGCGCTCCAAAAGCAACAAATGTGAATATCTCTACAATGGAGCGACGCAGCACAAAACAGAAAAAAGAGGCAGAATCAAGGAAGCTCAGAGATTTTTTTTTTTACAAAGCCATTTCACTCAATTTTTTTGAGCAGTGATCAGTGTTTCTCTTTAAATGAGTCCAATACTAATTTCTACATTGAAATCAGGCCCAGGGTGGTATAAAAATAATGGCTACTCACCTATTGGATCCCGGTCAGTCTTTCTAATGCCCTCCATTGGATCCACATAATGTTGCCACTAATTGACTGCAGGACTCACCAGCCAGTCACAGCAGTGATAATGTCCAAGTGATAAAACCTTCAATATAAGTAAATAATAGCACACTACATAAGTGATACATTGCTGAATTCAGTGTTTTAACTCCTAGCTCATGCTGTCCTCAGATTACATATCAAAAACCTGCTGACAGATTCCCTTTGAAGGTGCTTATGTAATGTGGGACAATGTGAGCCTATAGCTACTTATTCCATAGTACATTTCCAGCCATTTCTTTGATATATCCATATCAAAACATGGACAATGTTGTAAAATGCCTTCAGGTTGATGTGATTTTTATATGACTAGTTATTTACACCCTTTAGAGGCTGTACCTGCATATGTAAACCATCAGTGGAGGTAGGATACATTTCCAGGCTTCCTAAACCTTGGGGCTGCAGCTGGTTTAATAAACATCTTTCCTGACTTTCAGATTTACAATATTACAACCACAAACATGGCGCACATTAGAAAATGATTAATAGGATGTATCTGCCCCCAGAGAGAAAACTAAGCAAAAAATATGGTCTTTGTGCATACCGTAAAATATTATGCTAACATAGTAATTGCTGAAACGCAATTACATTTTTGGCCAAGAGTTAAGCAAATATATACTCATGGTGTTACATGCAAATGAATGCATAAGTTGGGCAGCTGGGGGGTATGGTCACAGGGAAGTGTCCGTCACTGCTGCCCTGACCTCAGTTTCTGTATAGCACCCACTAGCATATGGCTTTACCATAAAAGTCTTTCCACTGTAATACACCTTAAACTTTCAGAGGTTTCCACATGCCCTTTATACAATTACTAATTTCACAAGTCTTTCATGTTGATGTTGCAAGTGTTTGATTGCAGTTAGTGCTGGTAAAAGGGATACTAGTAATTAAGCAAAATGTTTAACACGTTTGTATCCTATACCTCATCTAACCATCCAAAGTAACAATAATATGTAAAATCTACAATGCTACATGTGCTCTCCCTTTATACGTAATATCACAATGGTGGATATTTTTCCCTGCAGGAAACACCATCACTATGCCAACTGCTTCTGGAGCCAAAAAGAGATTCTGGATCATTGAGGATATGTCTCCTTTTGGCAAGAGGCGGAAGACGGCTTCATCACGCAAAATGCTGGATGAAGGGATGATGCTGGATGGATTCAGACGTTACGACCTGTATGAAGATTGTAAGGATACAGCGTGCCAGTTTTCCCTGAAGGTCACTCACTACCACTGCACCAGAGAAAACTGTGGCTACAAGTTCTGTGGACGAACCCACATGTATAAGCATGCACAGCACCACGACCGAGTGGACAACCTCGTTCTTGATGATTTTAAGCGTTTTAAATCCTCCCTTAGCTGCAACTTCCCTGACTGCCAGTTCTCTGGCAATAGCACACATTTTCACTGCTTGCGTTGTGGGTTCCGCTGTACCGACAGCACGAAAGTGACCGCTCACCGTAAGCACCATGGAAAGCAGGATGTCATCACTGCGGCAGGCTTCTGTCAATTTAGTTCCAGCGTTGACTGCGAGGTGCCTGAATGCAAGTACAAGTTAAAGTGCTCACACTTTCATTGCACTTATCCCAGCTGCAAGCACACTGTGGTGGGAATGTCTCAAATGGACTCACACAAGCGTAAGCATGAGAAACAGGAAAGGGGGGAACTACCTTCAGTGTCTCCTGGGCCAGAGGGGTCAACCCAATGTAGTGCTGACTATGACCTCCAAAATCAAGCAGTGAATTTGGACAGCTCCCTAAACTTGAGCACAGACACTCACAACTCTCTTCTGTTCCTGCAAAATGCTGCAGGGGTGGGCCTAAATGACTCCCTCGACCTTAGCAAGAAACCACAGGATGGTGCTGAGAGTCTACATAGGAGTAACACTCAGATGACCACTTGTGGGGATGTTGATGATGACATGTCTCAGGATGAGGAAGACGAGGATGATGAAGAGGAGGATGAAGAAATTAATGAAGATGAAGATGATGAGGAAGATCTGAACACAGATTCTGATGATTCCTTGCCCGATGGTGAATGTTTATCACGGAAAGAGAAAGAAAGTGCTGGGGATTCCACAAACCACTGTGATACCTCCAAAACTCCAATGAACCTCCAAACATCCATCTAACTTCACTTAGAACTGAATGTTTTATAAAGTACCCCCCTTAGAGGGCTTTACTCTACTCTCTTCACCCATAACCCCCTTCTGCCAAAAAAGGAAGAAAAAAAAGTTTTAAAAGAAAAAAAAAAAAAGACTCAAAGAACAAGTGAAGGAATAGGAACCTTAATAAAAGCAGCTTCTGCAACATTGGACTCAACCAAGTCATCAGTTACATAGGACTCAAGGGGGCATTTCTGCTATTCTGGCCTCCTCCGTTAACATCCACTCACACTGGTGCTTGAGAGCAGTAGGACAAAGGACATCAAATTTGACTCCTTGAGATATGAAGTCCTTGTATTACATCATTCATGGAGGGGTAAGAGGTGGGTGGAGGGAGAGAAGTACTTTTACTCCTTTTCCTAAAATAGGGGAAGTTCCGATATAGTTATGGCAAGGGAGGAGGTCAGATGGGCTGGGTTGGTGGGTATTTATTGACTAGCATTATCGGGCGCCCTGTGACGAGGCTCTCTCTCCTGTTCTTCCAGTTTCTCTCTGGGCTGTTCCCAGGAAGCTATTGTTTTATTTTATAAATATTTATATAGAAAACTTTCCTCTGCACCAATTGCTATAGTTTATTTATTTATTTTGGAATTTTTTTTGGTATAATAATAATAATAATAATAATGAGACTTTTCTTACAAGAACAGCCAGGAGAACCTCACATCTGTAGAGGAGGCCTTCTACCCAATAGGACATGCTGTTACGGCTTGTGAAAAATATTGGAACTATTAGTGTGTGGAAAATTACATCAAAGAAGGAAGGATTCCTGTAGCACATCCTGGAGACAGCTCCATATCACTGCTCAGGGGCCAGCAAGGGCCACAGCTCAATTTAGCACCCAGTAAGACCAGTGACCTCGATAGATTACTGATCTGAGCAGTCACATTGAGGGTTAGAGAATACACCACTGACCAAGCACAGGATGTCCCCTCTCTCTCAGGTAGGAAACGATTCAGTAAAGAAACTCATTCATTAGGGCAAGTGCAGATGGATTGTTTTGAATTAAAGAATAAAAAATTTCTTTGCACTTAATAAAACACTCTGCTTCCCTGTATCTGTCACTAGGTCAGGTGTTTTAGGCCCTTTATCCTGATTCAACAAAGTTATATGGGAACGGATGCAGTACAAAAGTGTTGAATTGATGAGGTGAATCTCTGATCAAGATTGTGTGTTCTGTGAATCAGCAAGATGCAATTATACATGCATTGTATTGAAAACACTAAAGGCCTTCTCTCTAAGAGACAGGCGATACAGGCCCTAACCACCGAATTGAATCCTTTAATAATTATTTGTATTCACCCTTAAAAGTAGACTGCAAAAAGATTAGGTGGGGAACGCCTCAAAGTGTTTGCAACAAGCGGTGTTGGAGCAACATATTCATGCTGATTAAAAAAATAAATAAATGAAAAAGTTGTACAGTATTTTTTTCTGTAAAGGTTATATATAGAACAAAAAGTAAAAAAAAAAAAAAAAAATTAAAGTAAGCTTGCATATGGTGGCTGGTGGAGTGTCTTACCATCATCAGATGTCAGACATCAGCTCCCAGAACCTGCTCGAATGCCTTTTTTTTAAAAAAAAAAAAAAAAGCTTCTGATTTCTCGAAGTTTGACTTCACTTTAGCACTGAAAAGCGTGATTCCGACTTTTAACTTGAATTTTATAAAAAAAAAAACCCTAAATAATTTTTTGGATGATATGGAGGATTGTAATCTTCAGATCGTTAATATAAGTTTGTAGTTAAATATTTAATTTTATGGGTTTCTCCCTCAATCAGTTGAGTGCTCCTCCCATTACATTTTTTATATTATTATTATTATTGTAATTATCTGTGAGATGAGTATTGGGAAATTAGCGCCTCTCGACTTTCTGCAGCTGAGTTGACCCCCACTGTGTTGTTCAAACATCAACATCTCAAAGTCAAGGTTAATAGTATGAAAACATACTATTTGTACTTTGTAGCTGAGATCCTTTTTTTTTTCAGATACAGTGAGGACAGGAAAAATAAATAACCCAGTGTATCTGAAATGTTTCCTTTTGCGTGTAAACATCACTTGGACCTACAAAATCATCAGGGATAGAATAAAATGGAGGCTTTCTGTCCAAACAAAAACTACTAAGGACACTAAAATTTCTAGAATCCAAATACATCTCCCCACAAAAATAATTGTACTCAATGTAGTAAAAAAGGGGAATAAAATGAATAAAAAATATTAAATTGATGAAAGATCAGGTTAAAGATTTTCGTTAACCTGATATTGCACAGTAGGACATAAGCCATCTCCAAATCATCTGCAAAATTTAATGTATTTTTTTTTCTGTGGAAGCAAAACTAAGGTCACCCTGGCTAATGACAGTTTACTATCTATATCTGGATACTTTATGTGTATATTGATATAGGTATAAGCATGTGTACATTTGTATATAATGGGGTATGTGATAGATATATGTTATATATGTATTACATACAGATATATACTGTAACATTATTATTATTAATAAGCCAGGTAAGAATGAGTTCTTCTAAATACTTGAATTGGACTTTCCCGCATTGATAAGAACTGAATATTTTTCCACTTGAATTTAGTGCTGTTAGAAATTTAATATATGTGTTTATTTATTTGATTTTTTTTTTTTTTTTGCATGACTGATGCAAGGTTTGACATTTTCACTCAATAAAAACTGGAAAAAAAAATAGACCATTTGTGTCAGTTGTCTTTATGCAAATTATTTTAGGAAATCCACCATCAAACGCCTCAGTTCAATATATAGGACAGGAGGAAGAACTCCAGGCGTAGCCATTAAATGGAAGTTGAGATTGATGCCACCAGAGGAATCGTCTCCTTTTGGTCATAATAGAATCCGTGTAACGCATAAGTTGTATGACATATACATTAAATATGTTAATATAGGCTATGCACTTGTAGCAAATTGGTCACATATAGGCCATAATGGCATGCATGTTTCATTGAGCAGTCATGAAAAGGTCATGACTTATTCATTAAATAAGAACTATCACATGGTGAAGAGTGGCTAGTTTTTGTGTTTATTTTATTCTCACTTATTGTGTTTTTGTTTTTTAAATCCTCAAGGATGTGGCTCACAGGATTCTCGGGGGGCACGTATTTAGATTGCGCAGCATAATTACACCGTGAGCACCATTTCTCTGCACTAAGACATCAGATCCCAGTTATCAATGTACCATTTCATTCACCTTCCTATGACCTACATGTCCATACAGACTGCTTAGAAGAACAGATTCTGACAAGTTCCCTTTGATCTCCGCGCTGACGATCTGGCCAATTACTTCAAAGAAAAAATTGACCACATTCGACAGGAAATCATCTCCCAATCTCTTCATACCATGCACTGTCCTACCTCCCCCACTGCATCTAGTTCACTCTCTGACTTTGAACCAGTTACAGAAGAAGAACTAAGCAAGCTCCTTGCATCCTCTCGCCCAACCACTTGCACCAGTGACCCCATTCCGTCACATCTCCTCCAGTCCCTTTCCCCGGCTGTCACCTCTCACCTAACAAAAATATTCAACCTTTCCCTCACTTCCGGTATTTTTCCCTCCTCATTTAAGCATGCCATCATACATCCATTACTTAAAAAACCATCCCTCGATCAAAACTGTGCCGCTAATTATAGACCTGTCTCTAATCTTCCCTTCATCTCTAAACTCCTCGAACGCCTGGTCCACTCCCGTCTTACCCGCTATCTCTCAGATAACTCTCTTCTAGACCCTCTTCAATCTGGCTTCCGCTCTTTACACTCTACTGAAACTGCCCTCACTAAAGTCTCTAATGACCTACTAACAGCTAAATCTAATGGTCACTACTCCATGCTAATTCTCTTGGATCTCTCTGCAGCATTCGACACTGTGGATCATCAGCTCCTCCTCACTATGCTCCGCTCCATCGGCCTCAAGGACACCGTTCTCTCCTGGTTCTCCTCCTATCTCTCTGACCGATCCTTCACTGTATGTTTTGCTGGTTCCTCCTCCTCTCACCTTCCCCTTACTGTTGGGGTTCCTCAAGGATCAGTCCTAGGCCCCCTTCTCTTCTCGTTGTATACTGCCCCTATTGGACAAACAATCAGTAGATTTGGTTTCCAGTACCATCTCTATGCTGATGACACCCAATTATACACTTCTGCTCCTGATATCTCGCCTGCCTTATTAGAAAACACCAGTGATTGTCTTACCGCTGTCTCTAACATCATGTCCTCCCTCTATCTGAAACTAAACCTGTCAAAAACTGAACTCCTCATGTTCTCTCCTTCTACTAACCTACCTTTGCCTGACATTGCCATCTCCGTGTGCGGTTCCACCATTACTCCAAAGCAACATGCCCGCTGCCTTGGGGTCATCCTTGATTCCGAGCTTTCATTCACCCCCCACATCCGATCACTGGCTCGCTCTTCTTATCTGCATCTCAAAAACATTTCTAGAATTCGCCCTTTTCTTACTTTCAACTCTGCAAAAACTCTTACTGTTTCACTTATTCATTCTCGTCTGGACTATTGTAACTCTCTACTAATCGGCCTCCCTCTTACCAAACTCTCCCCGCTCCAATCTGTCCTGAATGCTGCTGCCAGGATCATATTCCTCACCAATCGGTACACCGATGCCTCTACCTTGTGCCAGTCATTACACTGGTTACCCATCCACTCCAGAATCCAGTACAAAACTACTACCCTCATCCACAAAGCACTCCATGGCTCAGCACCACCCTATATCTCCTCTCTGGTCTCGGTCTACCACCCTACCCGTGCCCTCCGCTCCGCTAATGACCTCAGGTTAGCATCCTCAATAATCAGAACCTCCCACTCCCGTCTCCAAGACTTTACACGTGCTGCGCCGATTCTTTGGAATGCACTACCTAGGTTAATACGATTAATAAAAAAGGGGAGAAGCCAGCACTGCTTATGGTCAGAACGCAATAACTGAAGTGCAATTGCACATAAATTCTAACTGTATTTCAAATATGAGACATTTAGCAAACAATTGATCAATTCTTTGAGCTACCCCGCCACTTCACGGCAATCTCATAATGGGGCAGTCCTAATCTTCGTATTTTATTTACGTTGTGCCATTATGGCTTCCTGAATGTATAAAAAAAAAAAAAATACGATTAATCCCCAATCCCCACAGTTTTAAGCGTACCCTAAAAACTCACTTGTTCAGACTGGCCTACCGCCTCAATGCATTAATGTAAGGATCTCATTCACTTTATGCAGTTAATAGCCCTCTGTGTCTGTACTGTTACATACTTAGGCAGTTAACTGGTTCATGCAGCTTTACATGAACACCCGAGCCTCACACTATGGCTGGTCCGAATAACTATAGCATTTGTTACCATCCACCTCTCGTGTCTCCCCTTTTCCTCATAGTTTGTAAGCTTGCGAGCAGGGCCCTCATTCCTCCTGGTATCTGTTTTGAACTGTATTCCTGTTATGCTGTAATGTCTATTGTCTGTGCAAGTCCCCTCTATAATTTGTAAAGCGCTGCGGAATATGTTGGCGCTATATAAATAAAAATTATTATTATTATTTAAAAAAAAAAGGAATATCCAGAGAGCATCCATCACCCAAAGGATGTGACTTATAACAAAGTCTCTGCGAGGTTAATATAGCGCTATGGACACATTTGGCATGTTCGCTTGGATAAGCGAGGGAGGGACCCCAGTGTTAAACCAGCTGTACCCCATATATATTTGTTTTACAGAGAGCCAGCACAGTTTTTAAATAGATTAGTGACCCAGACCCATTTTTTCCAATCTGACAGGGGTTACCCAATGTATCCCAGACACATTGTTAGTTGTAAATAGGTTTTACATTTGTTTACACTACAATATTGCTAACATCCTAACAGGCCACCATAGCTAGCACATTCTGCGAACATTACACGGCCTAACATTGCCATGGTAGTCACAAGGACCACACAAGCACGGTATTGGGGTGCCTATGGATTAAAGGGGGGGCCTATCCTGACCATGTTGCTATTGCCCGTGTTGCTATTGCCCGCTGTTTCTAGAGTGGTAAATGGCCCCGATCAGTTGAGGCTGATGTAGCAGGATGTCAGCTATAGCGGGGGTGTCAAACTGCATTCCTCGAGGGCTGCAAACAGGTCATGTTTTCAGGATTTCCTTAGCATTGCACAAGGTGCTGGAATCATTCTCTGCAGGTGATTAAATTATCACCTGTGCAATGCAAGGAAATCCTGAAAACATGACCTGTTTGCAGCCCTCGAGGAATGCAGTTTGACACCCCTGAGCTATAGTACACTGCTGTCACCCACTTCATTTGGATGCTATTTTCTTATTTCTCAGATCAGTAAAAAGGCAGTCATTAAAAGGTTAAGGCTATGTGCACACTTTGCAGATTCCACTGCGGATTTTTCCGCAGCGGAATTGCAAAATCCGCAGTGAAAACCCATCGCGGTTTTTACTGCGGATTTATCGCGGTTTTTACTGCGTTTTCTTCTGCGGATTTTCAACTGCAGTTTTCTATTGGAGCAGCTGAAAATCCGCAGAAAAGAAGTGACATGCTGCGGAATGTAATCCGCAGCGTTTCCGCGCGGATTTTTCTGCAGCATGTGCACAGCGTTTTTTGTTTCCCATAGGTTTACATTGAAATGTAAACTCATGGGAAACTGCTGCGGATCCGCAGCGGTCAAATCCGCTGCGGATCCGCAGCAAAATCCGCAAAGTGTGAATATAGCCTAAATATGTAATCAATAGATGCAGAAGATTTATAAAATGTTCACGAACAAAAAGAACAGTGTTAACTGTATATTTAGCAGCTTTCCTGACATCATGAATCGTCAGTCATACATTCACCGTTACATACAGAAGCCTCTCAGAACAAAAAGAGTCAAGTAAATCAACATCAGAAAATGATCCATTATCAGATAAGTAAAAAAGGTCCATTCATTAGATCCATACATTGCATGACACACACTACACAGAAGATACTTGATTAATAATACCCAGAGTCGACTAAGCATATGATCCAACAAGTCTGGGACAGCCATCTAGATCTGCGCACAGGCAGATTGCTGCAGGAAAGAACTCTTTTACAGTTCTAAATACGAGTTGTGGATTCCCAAATTTGTGTTCACACTTTAAAAGGGGTTTCTGCAAATTCCAACAGCGTCAATAAAGTGTTAGAAACATTCTATGTGGTTTCTCCTTGTCACCTCATCCTTCGCTCTTTTTTATCTGACCCCCTGCAGCTCCGATATCATTTCACTGACAGGAGCCTGAAATAGTCAGTCCTGGAAAGTATCACATGCCCCCATTCTAAGGTGGAAAAATTACCTATCCTAGGAGCCTTCTGTGACCCAGTGTCACCCCCTAGTGCCTCTAATTACTTTTAGTCTCTCTATTCAGTTTCTCATTTTTAGTTTTTTTGAGGAATGTGTGTAAAGCAGGTTAGACAAGTTTGTATCATCTTAGTAGTAATAAGTTACAGCTAAGGACACAATAGCTGCAAACAGTGCTGCTAGTTAGTCGTGCAGTCTTTACTCATTGGTGGGATATGTGAAGTGCAGTGCTCAGGATCGTGTCCTTAGTGGCACCACAGTCACACATTACAGGGAAGCAGCGCTGCTAGTAAAGTCCTCAGTGCCATCTTGCTATCTTTATTCATTGTGCACAGGATGGTATCCTCTTAGCAGTGCTATAGCACTGGACACATGGCAGAGAAGCAGCGCTGCTAGTAAAGTCTTCAGTGCCATCTTGCTATCTTTATTCATTGTGCACAGGATGGTATCCTCTTAGCAGTGCTATAGCACTGGACACATGGCAGAGAAGCAGCGCTGCTGTAGTGTTGTTTCCATATACGGTGTTCTTTGCTGTATTGCAGCTTTAATGCAAGCGCCCACCTTGTACTTACAGACCGTAACTAGTGCGCATAAGCTGTAACTGCTGCTGCCTGCATATATTAAAGGGATCACATCTGTGCATGCTCATCCTGCAACAGAACTACACCGGGACACTACCAATGGGAACTACTTGGGAGAGAGATTTATTACAAACAATGCAATTTGGATAACTGATACACAGCTTGTAAGAAAATTAATAATATATGTATTAATACAAGATGGGTTGTGTGGGAATGCCTCTTTAACCCCTTCATGACCCAGCCTATTTTGACCTTAAAGACCTTGCCGTTTTTTGCAATTCTGACCAGTGTCCCTTTATGAGGTAATAACTCAGGAACGCTTCAACGGATCCTAGCGGTTCTGAGATTGTTTTTTCGTGACATATTGGGCTTCATGTTAGTGGTAAATTTAGGTCAATAAATTCTGCGTTTATTTGTGATAAAAACGGAAATTTGGCGAAAATTTAGAAAATTTCGCAATTTTCACATTTTGAATGTTTATTCTGTTAAACCAGAGAGATATGTGACACAAAATAGTTAATAAATAACATTTCCCACATGTTTACTTTACATCAGCACAATTTTGGAAACAAAATTTTTTTTTGTTAGGAAGTTATAAGGGTTAAAATTTGACCAGCGATTTGTCATTTTTACAACGAAATTTACAAAACCATTTTTTTAGGGACCACCTCACATTTGAAGTCAGTTTGAGGGGTCTATATGGCTGAAAATACCCAAAAGTGACACCATTCTAAAAACTGCACCCCTCAAGGTACTCAAAACCACATTCAAGAAGTTTATTAACCCTTCAGGTGCTTCACAGCAGCAGAAGCAACATGGAAGGAAAAAATGAACATTTAACTTTTTAGTCACAAAAATTATCTTTTAGCAACAATTTTATTATTTTCCCAATGGTAAAAGGAGAAACTGAACCACGTAAGTTGTTGTCCAATTTGTCCTGAGTACGCTGATACCTCATATGTGGGGGTAAACCACTGTTTGGGCGCACGGCAGGGCTTGGAAGGGAAGGAGCGCCATTTGACTTTTTGAATCAAAAATTGGCTCCACTCTTTAGCGGACACCATGTCACGTTTGGAGAGCCCCCGTGTGCCTAAAAATTGGAGCTCCCCCACAAGTGACCCCATTTTGGAAACTAGACGCCACAAGGAACTTATCTAGATGCATAGTGAGCACTTTGAACCCCCAGGTGCTTCACAAATTGATCCGTAAAAATGAAAAAGTACTTTTTTTTTCACAAAAAAATTCTTTTAGCCTCAATTTTTTCATTTTCACATGGGCAACAGGATAAAATGGATCCTAAAATGTGTTGGGCAATTTCTCCTGAGTACACCAATACCTCACATGTGGGGGTAAACCACTGTTTGGGCACATGGTAAGGCTCGGAAGGGAAGGAGCGCCATTTGACTTTTTGAATGAAAAATTATTTCCATCGTTAGCGGACACCATGTCGCGTTTGGATAGCTCCTGTGTGCCTAAACATTGGCGCTCCCCCACAAGTGACCCCATTTTGGAAACTAGACCCCCCAAGGAACTTATTTAGATGCCTAGTGAGCACTTTAAACCCTCAGGTGCTTCACAAATTGATCTGTAAAAATGAAAAAGTACTTTTTTTTCACAAAAAAATTCTTTTCGCCTCAATTTTTTCATTTTCACATGGGCAGTAGGATAAAATGGATCATAAAATTTGTTGGGCAATTTTTCCGAGTACGCCGATACCTCATATGTGGGGGTAAACCACTGTTTGGGCACATGGCAGGGCTCGGAAGGGAAGGCGCGCCATTTGACTTTTTGAATGGAAAATTAGCTCCAATTGTTAGCGGACACCATGTCGCGTTTGGAGAGCCCCTGTGTGCCTAAACATTGGAGCTCCCCCACAAGTGACCCCATTTTGGAAACTAGACCCCCCAAGGAACTTATCTAGATGCATATTGAGCACTTTAAACCCCCAGGTGCTTCACAGAAGTTTATAACGCAGAGCCATGAAAATAAAAAATAATTTTTCTTTCCTCAAAAATGATTTTTTAGCCTGGAATTTCCTATTTTGCCAAGGATAATGGGAGAAATTGGACCCCAAATATTGTTGTCCAGTTTGTCCTGAGTACGCTGATACCCCATATGTGGGGGTAAACCACTGTTTGGGCGCACGGCAGGGCTCGGAAGGGATGGCACGCCATTTGGCTTTTTAAATGGAAAATTAGCTCCAATCATTAGCGTACACCATGTCACGTTTGGAGAGCCCCTGTGTGCTTAAACATTGGAGATCCCCCAGAAATGACACCATTTTGGAAACTAGACCCCCAAAGGAACTAATCTAGATGTGTGGTGAGGACTTTGAACCCCCAAGTGCTTCACAGAAGTTTATAACGCAGAGCCATGAAAATAAAAAAAAAAATTATTTTCTCAAAAATGATCTTTTAGCCTGCAATTTTTTATTTTCCCAAGGGTAACAGGAGAAATTTGACCCCAAAAGTTGTTGTCCAGTTTCTCCTGAGTACGCTGATACCCCATATGTGGGGGTAAATCACTGTTTGGGCACATGCCGGGGCTCGGAAGTGAAGTAGTGACGTTTTGAAATGCAGACTTTGATGGAATGCTCTGTGGGCGTCACGTTGCGTTTGCAGAGCCCCTGATGTGGCTTAACAGTAGAAACCCCCCACAAGTGACCCCATTTTGGAAACTAGACCCCCAAAGGAACTTATCTAGATGTGTGGTGAGCACTTTGAACCCCCAAGTGCTTCATAGAAGTTTATAATGCAGAGCCGTGAAAATAATAAATACGTTTTCTTTCCTCAAAAATAATTATTTAGCCCAGAATTTTTTATTTTCCCAAGGGTTACAGAAGAAATTGGACCCCAAAAGTTGTTGTCCAGTTTCTCCTGAGTACGCTGATACCCCATATGTGGGGGTAAACCACTGTTTGGGCACATGCCGAGGCTCGGAAGTGAAGTAGTGACGTTTTGAAATGCAGACTTTGATGGAATGCTCTGTGGGCGTCACGTTGCGTTTGCAGAGCCCCTGATGTGGCTTAACAGTAGAAACCCCCCACAAGTGACCCCATTTTGGAAACTAGACCCCGAAAGGAACTTATCTAGATGTGTGGTGAGCACTTTGAACCCCCAAGTGCTTCATAGAAGTTTATAATGCAGAGCCGTGAAAATAATAAATACGTTTTCTTTCCTCAAAAATAATTATTTAGCCCAGAATTTTTTATTTTCCTAAGGGTTACAGGAGAAATTGGACCCCAAAAGTTGTTGTCCAGTTTCTCCTGAGTACGCTGATACCCCATGAGTGGGGGTAAACCACTGTTTGGGCACACGTCGGGGCTCAGAAGGGAAGTAGTGACTTTTGAAATGCAGACTTTGATGGAATGGTCTGCGGGTATCACGTTGCGTTTGCAGAGCCCCTGGTGTGCCTGAACAGTAGAAACCCCCACAAGTGACCCCATTTTAGAAACTAGACCCCCCAAGGAACTTATCTAGATATGTGGTGAGCACTTTGAACCCCCAAGTGCTTCACAGACGTTTACAACGCAGAGCCGTGAAAATAAAAAATCATTTTTCTTTCCTCAAAAATTATGTTTTAGCAAGCATTTTTTTAGATTCACAAGGGTAACAGGAGAAATTGGACCCCAGTAATTGTTGCGCAGTTTGTCCTGAGTATGCTGGTACCCCATATGTGGGGGTAAACCACTGTTTGGGCACACGTCAGGGCTCGGAAGTGAGGGAGCACCATTTGACTTTTTGAATACGAGATTGGCTAGAATCAATGGTGGCGCCATGTTGCGTTTGGAGACCCCTGATGTGCCTAAACAGTGGTAACCCCTCAATTCTACCTCCAACACTAACCCCAACACACCCCTAACTCTAATCCCAACTGTAGCCATAACCCTAATCACAACCCTAACCGCAACACACCCCTAACCACAACCCTAACCCCAACACACCCCTAACCACAACCCTAATTCCAACCCTAACCCTAAGGCTATGTGCCCACGTTGCGGATTCGTGTGAGATATTTCCGCACCATTATTGAAAAATCCACGGGTAAAAGGCACTGCGTTTTACCTGCGGATTTTCCGCGGATTTCCAGTGTTTTTTGTGCGGATTTCACCTGCGGATTCCTATTGAGGAACAGGTGTAAAACGCTGCGGAATCCGCACAAAGAATTGACATGCTGCGGAAAATACAACGCAGCGTTTCCGCGTGGTATTTTCCGCACCATGGGCACAGCGGATTTGGTTTTTCATATGTTTACATGGTACTGTAAACCTGATGGAACACTGCTGCGAATCCGCAGCGGCCAATCCGCAGCCAAATCTGCACAGTGTGCACATAGCCTAATTCTAAAGGTATGTGCACACGCTGCGGAAAACGCTGCGGATCCGCAGCAGTTTCCCATGAGTTTACAGTTCAATGTAAACCTACGGGAAACAAAAATCGCTGTACACATGCTGCGGAAAAACTGCACGGAAACGCAGCGGTTTACATTCCGCAGCATGTCACTTCTTTGTGCGGATTCCGCAGCGGTTTTACAACTGCTCCAATAGAAAATCACAGTTGTAAAACCGCAGTGAAATGCGCAGAAAAAAACGCGGTAAATCCGCAGCGGTTTAGCACTGCGGATTTATCAAATCCGCAGCGGAAAAATCCGCAGAGGAACAGAATACGTGTGCACATACCGAAACCCTAACCCTAGCCCTAACCTTAGCCCTAACCCTACCCCTAACCCTATTCTAACATTAGTGGAAAAAAAAAATTTTCTTTATTTTTTTATTGTCCCTACCTATGGGGGTGACAAAGGGGGGGGGTCATTTATTATTTTTTTTATTTTGATCACTGAGATATAATCTCTCTCAGTGATCAAAATGCACTTTGGAACGAATCTGCCGGCCGGCAGATTCGGCGGGCGCACTGCGCATGCGCCCGCCATTTTGGAAGATGGCGGCGCCCAGGGAGAAGACGGACGGGACCCCGGCTGGATCGGTAAGTATGATGGGGTGGGGGGGACCACGGGGGGGAATCGGAGCACGGGGGGGGAATCGGAGCGCGGGAGGGGTGGAACGGAGAACGGGGGGCGTGGAACGGAGCACGGGGAGGCTGGAACGGAGCACGGGGGGGTGGAACGGAGCACCGGGGGGGGTGGATCGGAGTGCACGGGGGGTGATCGGAGCACGGGGGGAGCGGACAAGAGCACGGGGGGGAGCGGAGCACTGGACGGAGGGGAGCCGGAGCAGTGTACCGGCCAGATCGGGGGGCTGGGGGCACATTAGTATTTCCAGCCATGGCCGATGATATTTCAGCATCGGCCATGGCTGGATTGTAATATTTCACCCGTTATAATAGGTGAAATATTACAAATCGCTCTGATTGGCTGTTGAAAGTGAAACTGCCAATCAGAGCGATCGTAGCCACGAGGGGGTGAAGCCACCCCCCCTGGGCTAAACTACCACTCCCCCTGTCCCTGCAGATCGGGTGAAATGGGAGTTAACCCTTTCACCCGGCCTGCAGGGACGCGATCTTTCCATGACGCCACATAGGCGTCATGGGTCGGAATGGCACCGACTTTCATGACGCCTACGTGGCGTCATGGGTCGGGAAGGGGTTAATAATCTGAATTGTACTTTCCTATTTCTTTCAGTGCAAGCTTGGCATCAGTTCCATAAACACGCATGTCAACTTCCATACTCCTAGGGGTAGATTAACCAGTGACTGCAGTAACAGTTATCTGGGAGAGTCACGTATTCACTATGTTAGAAAATGCCATCCGGCTAACAATATACACATTAGGTTATCGGCAGCAGTGGAAATGTAGTGCTACACACGGAGAGGCCCGGTCTACCTCGCGGAGGAGCCACTGCGTGTTTGGGGTTTTCTGCTTTGACGGAAGTTGCAGAAAAAAGTAATGGAATGATGCATAATAATAAGCTAAGACAAACAATAAGTGGTATGCTGATTGGGGAAAGCTTCATGCTCCACATGTCCCAAGAATTTGGGGCCTTTGTGTTTTAATTTTCCAAGTCAAGAGCTGTATTACAATAAACAACAAAATCTTAGTTAGATGAGCGAACCCTGTGGCCACACAGCAGTGTATACAATCATAAAGTGCAATGTGAAAAAAACGAATAAACGTTGCACTCGCACCAAATGTTATTCACTGATTCAGTGTTCATCTGTGAGTTTTTCCTCATGTGGAATTTGGGTGAGGAAAAAAAATTGCAGAAATGCTGCGTATGGTCGCTTAAAACGACAGAGACTCACCAATGCAAGTCAGTAGGAGGCAAGAAAAAAAATTGCACAGCACACCGACCATGCATGTGCCGCCCAATTTTTACGCACCCACCTCATAAGAAACCCAACATTTCATCAGTCAAGTACAGTGAATTCACAGTGTGAACCGTCGAAATAAATAGCATAGGAAGATGTCAATGAGCTATATAGTCAGTAGTGATGAGCGAACATGCTCAGATAACGTGTCACCTGAACATGCTTGGGTGTTCTCCAAATACCTTGGTTGTGCTCGCATAATATGTACAAGTCCCTGCGGATGCATGTTTTGCGGCTGTTAGACAGCTGCAACACATGCAGGTTATTGCCTAACAGCTGCAAAACAGGGCAGCACGGTGGCTCAGTGGTTAGCACTGCAGCTTTGCAGCACTGGGGTCCTGGGTTCAAATCCCACCAAGGACAACATCAGCAAAGAGTTTGTATGTTCTCCCCTTGTTTGTGTGGGTTTCCTCCCACACTCCAAAGACATAATGTAATACATACATAATATTATTCAAGCACAACCAAGGTACTCTGATAACACGTTAGCCGAGCACGTTCGCTCATCACTCAATCAGTGATTTGAATGTGTATTTTTGTGTACTTGTATTAAGCGAATAAATGAAAAAAAATGACGTGGGGGTCCCCTAATTTTTACTAACCAGCTGAAATAAATCAGATAGCTGGGGGCTGATATTATTCTGAGAAGGGACCAATATCCATGGAGCTTCTCAGACTATTAATATCAGCCCACAGCAGTCTGCTTAGCCTTTACTGGGGACCAAAAAAAAAAAAAAAAGACGTGGCGCCCTCCCCTATTTTTACTAACCAGCAAAGGCTAAGCAGATAGCTGGGGGCTGATATTAATAGTCTGGAAAGGGCCATGCATAATGGTCCCTTCCCAAACTAACAACACCAGCGCTCAGCCGCCACAGAAATGGCGCATGCCTTAGATGTGACAATTTTGGTGCTTAGTCTCTGCTCTTCCCGATTGCCCTAGTGCATTGGCAATTGGGGTAATGGTTTTGGGATTAATGTGAGCTTTGCAATGTCTGCTGTCATCAAGCCCAGGGGTTAGGAATGGAGAGGCGTCTGTTACACTAATCCCGTAAGTTAAAAGAAACAAAACACACAGAAAAGTCATTTATTTGTAAAACACGCAACAACAATTATCCTCTTTTACCCATTTAATACCATAAAGTAATCGGAAGGGTCTGCTGTAATCCATAATATGAATGTCCCAGGACAATCACAGACTCTGCTACATCCGGAGGCTGTGATGAGCAGTGACATCATTAACGTTACCGCTCACCATTGCCGTCAGAACTCACGGAGTAGCGTGTGAATCCGCTGCTGTGAAAAGCAGTGACGTCAGTAAGGTTATCGCACTTCACAGTCAAACTGCAGAAACCTTACTGACATCACCACTTGCGGCATGAGACCAGGCAGCAAGTTCACCCGCCGAGAACGCCGACGTCAGTAAGGTTACTGCATTTCATCGGCTGTGAACTGCGATAACCTTACTGATAACACCGCTCGTTACAGCAGCGGATTCACAGGCTACTCTGTGTGTACCGACAGCCGTGGTGAGCGGCATCGCTACCGATGTTACCAATCATCACAGCCTCCTGATGTACCCTGGGACTGTCGTGGGACGTCCGTGTTATGGACTACTGAGGACCCTTTGGATTACTTTTTTAATTGTATAAATGGGTTAAAAAGGGTAATGGCCAGGAAGTGCTTTTTACAAATAAAGGACTTTAGTTTTTTTCTTTTAATTTACGGGGTTAGTAATGGGGGTATCTGACAGACACATCTCTATTAGTAACCCCCCTGGGCGTGATGACCGCAGACATTGCACAGCTAACATCAACCCTAAAACAATTACCCTGATTGCCAATGCACAAGGGAAAATCTGGAAGAGCCGAGGCTACAAACCAGAATTTGCACTTCCAGTGAATGCGCCATTTCTTGGGCAGCTGAGGGCTGGTGTTTTTAGCGTGGGCTCACTCTTATTTTTAATAACCAGCTGAGGGAAAACAGACAGATTGGGGGTGGGTGTTATTATTCTGGGAAGGGGCCACTGGCCATGGAGCTTACCAAGCCTATTAATATCAGCCAGAAGCTGTCTGCTTAGCCTTTACTGGTTATTAAAAATAGGGGGGGGGGAAGGAGGGCGGAGTCTTTCTTTGGGTCCCCCCTTTTATATAACCAGTAAAGGCTATGCAGACAACTGCAAGATATTATTAACCCCTTTTCCGACATCGGGCACACATTTACGCCGATGTCGGACTCCAGTGGTGTTTTGAACAGCTGTCATGTGCCCGGAATAGCCGCGGGTGGAACTGTGATCCACCCACAGCTATTAACCCCTTAAATACCCTGTCACGTGATCGCGGGTCACCGGTGGGTTGGCATGACAACTGGAGGTCTCCTGGAGACTTCTATGTCCACGTAGTATATTGCACAGCCCACGTAGTATATTGCCCAGCCACATAGTATATTGCCCTGTTACGTAGTATATTGCCCTCTTACGTAGTATATTGCCCAGTCACGTAGTATATTGCCCAGTCACGTAGTATATTGCCCAGTCACGTAGTATATTGCCCAGCCACGTAGTATATTGCCCAGCCACGTAGTATATTGCCCAGCCACGTAGTATATTGCCCTGTTACGTAGTATATTGCCCTCTTACGTAGTATATTGCCCAGTCACGTAGTATATTGCCCAGTCACGTAGTATATTGCCCAGTCACGTAGTATATTGCCCAGCCACGTAGTATATTGCCCAGCCACGTAGTATATTGCCCAGCCACGTAGTATATTGCCCAGTCACGTAGTATATTGCCCAGCCACGTAGTATATTGCCCAGTCACGTAGTATATTGCCCAGTCACGTAGTATATTGCCCAGTCACGTAGTATATTGCCCCGTCACGTAGTATATTGCCCAGCCACGTAGTATATTGCCCAGTCACGTAGTATATTGCCCAGTCACGTAGTATATTGCCCAGTCACGTAGTATATTGCCCAGCCACGTAGTATATTGCCCAGCCACGTAGTATATTGCCCAGCCACGTAGTATATTGCCCAGCCACGTAGTATATTGCCCAGCCACGTAGTATATTGCCCAGCCACGTAGTATATTGCCCAGCCACGTAGTATATTGCCCAGTCACGTAGTATATTGCACAACCACGTAGTATATTGCCCAGCCACGTAGTATATTGCCCAGTCACTTAGTATATTGCCCAGCTACGTAGTATATTGCCCAGCTACGTAGTATATTTCCCAGCAACGTAGTATATTGCCCAGCAACGTAGTATATTGCCCAGTCACGTAGTATATTGCATAACCACGTAGTATATTGGCCAGTCACGTAGTATATTGCCCAGCTACGTAGTATATTGCCCAGCTACGTAGTATATTGCCCAGCAACGTAGTATATTGCCCAGCCACGTAGTATATTGCCCAGCCACGTAGTATATTGCCCAGCCACGTAGTATATTGCCCAGCCACGTGGTATATTGGCCAGTTACGTGGTATATAGCCCAGCGACGTAGTATATTGCCCAGCCACGTAGTATATTGCCCAGCCACGTAGTATATTGCCCAGCCACGTGGTATATTGGCCAGTTACGTAGTATATTGCCCAGCGACGTAGTATATTGCCCAGCGACGTAGTATATTGACCAGTCACGTAGTATATTGCCCAGCTACGTAGTATATTGCCCAGCCACGTGGTATATTGGCCAGTTACGTGGTATATTGCCCAGCGACGTAGTATATTGCCCAGCGACGTAGTATATTGCCCAGCGACGTAGTATATTGGCCAGTCACGTAGTATATTGCCCAGCTACGTAGTATATTGCCCAGTGACGTAGTATATTGCACAGCCACGTAGTATATTGCCCAGTCACGTAGTATATTGCCCAGCCACTTAGTATGTAGTATATTAGTCAGCCACATAGTACATTGCCCAGTAATGTAGTATATTGGCCAGTGACATAAAATAAACATATACTCACCTTATTCCTGGCTCCTGTGTACGGTGCACGCGGCAGCTTCCGGAGCCAGGGTTGGTATGGCTATGAGCGCAGGACCTGTGATGACGTCGCGGTCACATGACCGTGACGTCATGGCAGGTCCTTCTCGCGCAGGGCCTGTGATGAAGTCGCGGTCACATGACCGTGACGTCATGACAGGTCCTTCTCCCATAGCATCGTTAGCACCGGAACCAGCCTGCGGACAGGACGCGACGTCTGAGGGTGAGAATAATGTTGTTTTTTTTAAATTATTATTTGTAACATTAGATCGTTTTACTATTGATGCTGCATGCGCAGCATCAATAGTAAAAACTTGGTCAGACATGGTTAATAGCTGCGTAACCGGAGTGCGTTACACCACGCTCCGGTAACACTGGCATTAACCATGTGTGAAGGCTGACTGGAGGGGAGTATGGAGCGGGCACTGACTGCAGGGGAGTAGGGAGGGACTAATCGGACTGTGCCCGTCGCTGATTGGTCACGGCAGCCATGACAGGCAGCTGGCGAGACCAATCAGCGATGCGGGATTTCCGTTACGGAAGTTGCCGACAGGACAGAAAGACGGAAGTACCCCTTAGGCAATTATATATATATATATATATATATATATATAGATAGGGAGCTTATAACATCTATCCTATTTATTCAATGTATCTATTTCTGTATATAACATTGCTTTATTAGTTTGTAAACTAGCTTTAAATGACAGAATTACAGTATGTAAAAGCTGATGTTAAACACGCATTGCATACGCATGTGATATGGATGGTAAACCACAACAAGTTTTTATCATCTTAGCAAATAGTCACAGCTAAGAACACCATAGAGGCAAACAGTTCTGATAGTAAAATTCTCGGCACCGCTTTGCTGTCTTTTCTCATTGGTGGGATGTGTGAAGCGCAGTAGGTGAGGAAAAACGCACACTCACATAGAAGTCTCATGACATACGGATGCCAAGTGAGAGAAAATAACACCTTACACTTGCTAACTTTCTGGCTGAGAATCTCAGCAAGTTTATACATGCTGATGTGAGCGAACTTTAAGTAACT
This sequence comes from Ranitomeya imitator, assembly GCF_032444005.1. Classification (NCBI taxonomy): domain Eukaryota; kingdom Metazoa; phylum Chordata; class Amphibia; order Anura; family Dendrobatidae; genus Ranitomeya; species Ranitomeya imitator. Next base: position 138,924,376 of record NC_091291.1, read on the forward strand.
ACCCCCAGTGGTCCCAAGAATAGGGAGCCCAATCTGAATGAAGCGAAGGTCAAGCATGGTCGCATCCTCTACATTTATTGTCAATAGACTAAGCAGACTACTTTTCCTGGCAGTCCAATGGACAATGAATGGAGAGGTGGTGATCAGGCTTGGCATTCACTCCATTCTGCAAAGCCCTTTTCTCAGGAACACAGAGGGGTCCAGTGATCAGCAAGTTATCTTCTATCCTAAGGAGAAAGCTCCTTTAAAAAGCAAAAAAAAAAAACCACAGTTACAGAACACGATTAGTCAAAACACTCTCTGAAGCAGAGTAAAACTCAAGAGACATCATTTAACTGAAATCTCCCATGAAAATATATTGTAATGTAGCACTGATTGTAACTCATAATGTGACAGATGCTCTTAAACTTGAACTTTCAGGTTTCGAGCAGAGTTGGGCATTAACCTCTCAAAAAAAAAAAACAAAGTGAGCTCCTTACTGCTGTGTGAGATAAAGTCAAAAGCCTGACATAAATCTTTGTAAAAGGAAAAAAAAATTAACTTTGAGAAAATAATTACTCATCATCATAAAAAAAAAGTTGTCAAGCTATTGTTCATCCATTAACTTCAATCACTGCAATTCATCGCTTGGAGTTCATGCAATGAAATATATGAAAACTGTCTTTATAACCTACTTAATTGAAATCAGCAAGACAAAGGTAAACCTGTGATTATACAGAAAGCATTGCCTCCACCAAGTACAGTAGGAATACAATCTTAACACACTTGTATATCGGGTTAACAGTGTGAGGATGCTGCCTTCTCATGCTTGACTTACAGCTCCTTTCCTTGCAGTCATACAGCTTAAGAGTGTCAAGCAGGAGGTGGCGAATAGAGCTGGAGTGACAGAGGCTTGGGAAGAGCTTTCACGCGCCAAAAGCCATCCTCTCATGTTGCAGATTTAGGCTGCATTAACACATCCCTTATTCTGGTCCGTATGCATAGACCCAGAGATCAACTGATCCATTCACATTTTCATGGGGGGGGGCGAGTGGGGTTGGATGGGGAAGGATCCATGTATCTGATCTGAGAGACTCCGTTTTAGTCTATGGAGGATTGTTTTAAAAAAAAAAAACATTAAAAAAAAGGATGTCTTCTGTTTGTTAACATCAGTGTTTCATTAGTGTTTCCTCCATTTTTAACTGATCTATTGCCAAAAGTCAATGGACAAAAAAAAAAGGTTCGGACAGCTATGTCTTCATTTTTTTTTTTTAATAAGGATGAGAAAGAAAAGGGTACAACACAGATGTAAAACAGAGATATAAGAACGACATATAGGTAACAACTGATCTGGAAACAGATGTGCGAATGAAGGCAAACGCTTTAGAAGCAGCCCTGTCCTCCTCTATTAGCTGCTCTATATAAGACACACAGACATCTTATTACATGGCTGAAAAATAACATTTTGTGTGTGTTACAGTTCACGTTCCGAGCTCGATGGGAGGTAAGTTTCGCCTGATCTGTGTTTCGCTTATTCTCTGGATATTAGACTTCATAGGTGAATTAATTCACTACACTGGCGATTCTGTTTTGGTGAATTTTTTCTTCAAAAATAGGTAAATCAGTTCCCTCACCGTACTCTACTGAACAGGTAGTAGACAAAACAACAAAATCAGGCCAAATCCTGCCAAAGCTACGAGAAAGAATCAACCTCCACCCATTACTCACAGTTATTACCTTCCAGAAACGAGAATTTCACCAATTTTTAGCCCACTAAGGTATAAATGAAACTCAAACCTGTGTCCCTAAAAACTAAGGGGAAATCATCCAATTCGCTAATTTCGCATTTGTGAAAAGTCTTTTAATTCCATCCAGTGTCACTTTTCATGTCTTCTCATAATCTCTAATAACCGCATTAATTGATAAAGCCATCAATAAAAGGATAACTATGGATTCACTATTGGGGAGGGTGACCGTGTAAAGCTCAGAACTTCGCAGATGGTATTTCTTGCTACACACTAGATAAATGCTATGAAGCGTTGGCACGAGGAATCCAAAAATATACTGACATAAGACAGAAATGAGCTGATAAATGGCAGCAGAGATTTAATGTAGACAAATGCTCGGTAATGCATTTGGGTACCAAAAAAACCTCTTAAGTAAAATATTATGAGAATGGAGAAGCGATACATGGCTGTTTAGAGGAAAAAGATCCTTAATGTTTATTGTAGACAAAAAAAAGGTCTGTCGAGTGTCAGGCGGGCCGGCCGAGATTGCTTTAAACATTCCATTTTAGAGAAGAAAAAAAAAAAAAAAATTGTTTCCCGTCTTGAGCTCAGGATCTTGATATAATCTAGTCACAACATTTTACGGAAAGCTATGGTACATATACCAGCAATTGGACTAGCTGCGCAAAGCTCATAAATGGAAGCTTGTGGATTTTATCTTAACATATAATATTGATATTTTGAACCTTTCGTGATTCTTGTAATACTGAGAGCCAATAGTTCTCACAGGTGTTTTATCATAAAAAGTTGCATTTAGGAAATAAAGTGAAATAATTGGAACTGTGAAAAATTAATCCTGTAGCCAAAACCAGGACAAGACAAAGTCTGCTAGACCACAGAAGCCATTAATGTACTAGTGCACACCGTAGCTATAGGATTCCAATGGTATGACAAAATACAACAAGCCCAAACCACCCCCTTTAGATCATGTAAAGCAAAATCAGGATGGGTAACAGCGACCAATGTGACAGACAACTGCAAGGTAACATTATTAAATCGGATATGTGCCAGAAGATGCATTCTGATTTATGACATTTAGGGCAGCCATAAATTCCTAATGTAATTTATAAAACAAATAGTCTCACCTTTTTGGAACTTCCAAAGAAATGAACAGAGGGAGACCATTGCCTCTTCTCAACTCCCAGTGATGGGGGAGCCATGTGCCAAATACGTCTGGTTTTGTTTTTTAACGCTTTCATTAGCGATTTTGCCTTCAAAAAGTAGACTGACTGTGATCTGTGTGGTCTCATAGGACCACTATGTACAAATATACACAAAACACAGTATAAAGTAGGAGACAGCTATAGAGAGCACATTCTCTAAGGAAACAGAAAATGTTGCCAAAATAATCTTTTGGTATTACTGGAGGTACATGATAAATAAGATTATAGAATAATGGGCAGGAGGTGAGTAAGGCTAGGTTCACATTGCATTAATGAGTTAACGCTAACGGACTGCGTTGCACGGCGAAAATGTCGCAATTAACGCCGTGCAACGGGTCCGTTAGCGCACCCATTGATAGCAATGCGATTTGTGCCTGTAGCGCATCGCTAGCGCATGCCATTTTCGGCACGTGCTAGCGATGTGTCGTTCTTTTGTGACGGACCTCGGACGCTGCTTGCAGCGTCCGAGGTCCGTCCCTCGCTAGCGCAGATCGGGGATCTGCGCTAGCGGGGACGGTGAACGCGGACCCTAGAGAAACATTGCGTTAGGGCAATCTGTTAAGCGCATAGCGCTAGCGGATTGCACTAACGCAATGTGAACCTAGCCTAAGAGAGAGGTTCTCGCAGTAATCGGGAAGGATGCTGTCAGTGTTCTTGATCAGAAGAAGCTGATTTTGGACTATAAGACGCACGCACTTTTTAGCAAGATTTTTTTCTTTTCTTGCCAAGAAGTGTTAAATTATTTATAAACACATGGTATATATTTAAGAACTAAGATGTGTAATAATAAAACAATTACAAGATATAAATTAGTATGCAGTACTTACATTTCAGGAGGGGTCTCTTGTAAATCAAAACTGTCAATGCGGTGAAAGTTTTAGGACATGATCTTGGCAAATATGATTCCTATTTGTTAAAGAAAAAGACAAAAGTCAAGATCTCATGGGTGCACACTTAAGGAGAGTTTAAAAATAAACTTCTACTTATACTATGCTTTTTATGTTACCTTTAGTTTTAATTTTGATAACTGAATGATATATAAAACACTAAAGGTCCTCTTCCAGAAGCTGTTTTGCTACTTTAAATTGTCAATGTAGTTTCAACAAACTTTCAATATACTAATGGCATCATAGCAGCTACTATCTCCACTAACTCAGAGACAACTGGAAATTAGAGAGCGCCTGCGAGAGGGGAAAACTAGTGAAAAATGCAGGATACAAGTTCTATAAATGGCCACAAATAATGTTATTCCTTATGTACGGATTCTGAAAATAACAAAGTGACAGTAGATTATACTATTCGTGTTTTCTCAAATATTTGTCAATAGCAAATTGGATGATGTCTTGCACTATTAAGCCCCATTCTGGCGCCTAACTTTCATATAAGTGTGCCATCTGTTTATTACATATTACATAGGGTACATCTCTAATAGGACATAACTGCAAAAGGAATAATCAGATTCATGTAAACAATATGGCTATGTTCACATTGCGTTTTACCTTAATTACAGTAGCTCTGTCACGGCTTATGTCTGAAGCCTTGGAAAAAGAAATCTGGGTATATGCGCCGAAGCCATTGACTGTTATGATGCAGATGTAGTCCCTATGAGCTCGGTCAGACATCATTTTCAGCTGTATGAGGCGGGATTCGAGATAAAGTTGATCACGTCTTGGTATCCTACTCATACGGCTGAAAACATTAATGGTCCCGTCAGCACATCTGTCTGAATGGCATTTTTCAGGGCTTCAGACATAACCCTTGAGAGAGCTACTGACTTAAGGGTAAAATGAAATGTGAACCCGGCCTTAAGTTAACTGTACAAAGATATTCACAACACCGTGGAAACAGGTTCTGTTTCTAGCACCCTCCTGACGCTCCGTAATACACACCCCATCTTACCCATCTTCTTGCTACTTTCAGCATGAAGACAGCAGCACAGATCTCCCATGTTTCCACGCTACTTTGGCTGAATCCAGCCTTGCTTTCCTAAAGCACCAGATCTAACATCTATTATTACTAAATTAGAAAAGCATTTTTTTTGTTGTTTTTTTAACTCTCCCCATCAATATATATTTGAGAAGTATTTTAATAAGGGATTATCTGCGATTTTTTCCTCCTATGGTTCTAACCACTTATCCGCAGGTAGTTGCTATGTACCTGTTTCTTCTGCTTTGTGACCAGCTCTCCCTCAACTCCTTCCTGTGATGTCACCTCCACAGAGCAGTTCCTTCTCTTCCGCTCTGCCAACAGGCATCACTGGAGATGTCAAGTTGATTGACAGCCAGCTTCCCTGGTGCCCAACTGATATGTGCTTAACCTAATTTTATGGGGAGGGGGTAGGAGGGGGAGACACGTTTAGTATAACCCCTTTAAATGCATCTTCCTCAACCTAAAAGTTCTCCAGCTGTGTAATTTCTGCTGGGAATTTACAATGATAAAAACTTACAATGGTGCAGATTTTACCTGTAATTGAAAAGGGTGAAATGAATGGTGTGGATGTCATACCTGAAGAGCCCCATGGTACAGTACTACACAGCCACTCACTTGTGACCAGCAGCAACGGTGGTTCAAGTGTTCGTCCCAGAGGTGGGACCGGTATCTATCAGGCATTTTTGGTATATCTTTTGAAGCATTTCTCATGAGACAAACCCCTCTAAAAAGGGTGGGAGAATATGGTCTATGGATACAAGTAATAAGCATTCAGAGGGGTTGTCCAATACTTATATATTGATGGCCTATCAATAGCAAATGAGTGTGGCTTCAACCCACTGATCATCGCCAGATGTAAACCGCGTATGCAGCCAGGAAGACATGGCTCCATACACCGTGTAGTGGCAGATGCCAGGTACTGCAGCTCACATCATGGCCACGTGAACAGAAGCTGAGCTGCAGTACCCGGGAACAGCCGCTACCTGCTAAGTGTATGAAGACGTGCTATGCGGTTTAAATCCAGTCTCTGCTCTAGCCGATTTGTTGGAGGCCGTGTGTCCAAACCCACTAATCTGACAATGATCATATGAACACGTCATCAATAACTCGTCCGGCACAACTCATTTAATAATAAATATATTAGAGTTGCTGAGTCAGAGCAGATAAAGCCCGAGTCTGGGAGAGGTCTCTAGGAAGTTATTTTAATTAAAAACTTCTCTGTTATATACGTGTCAGGCTGTTACTGTGAAATGTGAGGCCAGAGAAGTAACATAAGGACGAGTCAAGTTCAGCGAACAGCATGTTCTTCAAGGTATAACACATTATTGAAATTAAACTATAATACAATTATACATGTAATCTTTGTATGTTTATTTTACATCTGAATGATTACCAAGACGTCTTGTGACAGAAGCCAATGAGGGAACTTCTACCACAGTCGGTCCGTGCCAACCTGGAGTTAGTGTTTTATGACCGTCAATCGGCTACTCTAATTGTGATTTAGATCACTGAACCCAATCCTTAAACCATTAGACCACTGGAGTCAAAAGTGGGAAAGTTGTGATTACAAAGCCCACTAAATACAAGACCACATACAGCCAAGTTACTTTAGAAAAAAAGTAAGGAGTGCAACATCACAGCTCTGCACATGGGTTTATCTTCCATTTACTTGAGGTAAGAAGAGGTCACAATAAGTCAGTGCCAGCAAAGCTGCTGAAGTGCAAATGCAAAAATAAAAAAAATAGTTGTCAAAAAGGTGTGAAACCCCGCTCTATCTATGGTAGAATTTATTTCATTTGGCATTTAATAACTTAGTAATTTGCATGAAAAAATATATCATAAGACAGTCTGTTTAGACGAGGGACATCAAACTCAAATACATAGAGGGCCAAAATTAAAAGCTTGGACTAAGTTGCGTGACAACCTTAGTATTTATTAAAAAAAAAAGTCTACAATTAAGGACGTTTTTCCTGATTGTCAAATTAACAACATTTTTCATATGGAAACTAATTTAACAGGGTTGTCCTACAAAACAAAGTACATTTTAATGAATAGATCTGAGAATAAAATGTTGGAATAATATAGGTTATCCAAGAGAAGTAAAAAGCATATGGCTCAATTTAAACATGTAATAAAGGACAAAAACAGGGATTTTTGTGTTACTCACCGTAAAATCCTTTTCTCCGAGTCGTTCATTGGGGGACACAGGACTGTGGGTGTATGCTACTGCCGCCAGGAGGCTGACACTAAGTAGGTATAAAAAAAAAAAGTTAGCTCCTCCTCCATAGTATACACCTTGCCACTGGCCCTGACAGCTCCAGTTTGGTGCACAAGCAGTAGGAGATAGAGAAAACAAAACAGCATTAGAGCAAAGACAACATGTCTAGAATAATACTACAGTCTGAACAACCCCATAGACAAATAAAATGAATAGGGAGGGAGCTGTGTCCCCCAATGAACGACTCGGAGAAAAGGATTTTACGGTGAGTTACACAAAAATCCCTGTTTCTCCATCGTCTCATTGGGGGACACAGGACTGTGGGATGTCCCAAAGCAGTCCCAGGGTGGGAAGAAGACTCACTGGAAGAGAACCCCTAGGCACTTACCGCCTATAGGTGTGATACCGCAGCCTGAAGAATTTTCCTTCCCAAACTTGCATCAGCAGAGGCCTGAGTGTGGATATTATAATGTTTAGAGAAAGTGTGCAGGCTGGACCAAGTGGCCGCTTTGCAAACCTGCTCTGCTGAAGCTTGGTGCCGAAGCGCCCAGGAAGCCCCTACCGCCCGAGTAGAGTGTGCCCTGATCCCAGCCGGGATGGCTGCACCCTTGATACGGTAGGCCTCCTGAGTAGTGGTTCTTATCCATCTGGCTAAGGTCGATCTAGAGGCTGCGAGTCCCTTTTTATGACCCGCAGTAAGAACGAACAGAACATCCGTCTTTCGAAAAGAAGCGGTCCGAGAAACGTATCTTCTCAGAGCTCTCACCAAATCTAGAGTATGGAGAGCTTTTTCCACCCGGTGTGTAGGCGCAGGACAAAAAGAAGGCAAGACAATGTCCTCATTAATGTGGAATGAGGAGACTACTTTTGGCAGAAAGGAAGGAGCTGGTCTCAGCACCACCTTATCCTGATGAAATTGTAGAAACGGCGCCTGACAGGACAAGGCCGCTAATTCCGATACCCGCCTAATGGAAGTTATAGCTACCAGAAACAAAACCTTCCAAGAAAGGTACATTAAAGGAACGTCTTGAAGGGGCTCAAATGGAGGTTCCTGAAGAGCACTCAAGACCAAATTAAGGTCCCAAGCTTCTATCGGAGCTTTGTAAGGAGGGACTATATGAGAGACTCCCTGCAAAAAAGTTTTTACTTGCAGATTGGTAGCGATCCTGCGCTGGAAAAGAACCGATAAGGCTGATATTTGCCTCCTAAGGGTACTTGGAGCGAGACCTGAGTCTAGACCAAATTGGAGAAAAGCTATGACATTAGGAATGGAAAACCGAAGAGGAGGCAGACCCTTCTTCCTGCACCATGAGAGAAAGACTTTCCAGGTGTGGTGGTAAATGCGTGCTGAAGCTGTCTTTCGAGCATTAACCATAGTTGAGGCTACTTTCTGAGAAAAACCGGCCTGGGTCAGAATCCAAGATTCAACGGCCAAGCCGTCAAACGCAGGGCCTCTAAGTTCTGGTGGAATATCGGCCCCTGCGACAGAAGATCTGGCTGCATTGGTAGCTGCCAAGGAACCCCGACGATCAGCTGAACTAGGTCTGCGTACCATGACCTCCGAGCCCAATCTGGGGCGACTAGAATTGCTGGATCTCCCTCTAACTTGATCTTCCTGATGACCTTTGGAAGCAGCGCCAGAGGGGGAAACAGATATGGAAGACGAAATTGGTTCCAAGATAGGACTAGTGCGTCTACGGCAATTGCTCCTGGATCTCGAAACCATGCAACGAACCTGGGTACTTTGGCATTCGACCCGGTGGCCATTAGATCCACGTCCGGGATTCCCCAGCGTAGACATATCTGCCGAAAAACATCGGGGTGAAGAGACCATTCCACGGGGGCAAGACCCTGTCGGCTCAGAAAGTCCGCTACCCAGTTCTCCTTGCCCGGGATGTAAACTGCCGAGATCACAGACTGATTGTTCTCGGCCCAGCGGAGGACTTGCCCTACCTCGCGCATGGCTGATCTGCTGCGAGTGCCCCCTGATGATTTACGTAGGCCACGGCCGTGGCATTGTCCGATTGGATCCGCACCGGGCGACCTGTCAGACGATGGTGAAAGTGCTGCAAGGCTAGCCAAATTGCCCTTATCTCCAACAGATTGATTAGAAGGGTTGATTCCCTTGGGGACCAACGACCCTGAGCCGTGTGCTGGAGAAACACTGCTCCCCAACCGAGAAGACTGGCGTCCGTAGTGACTACCAGCCAATGAACTGGAGGAAAGGCTTTCCCTTGAAGTAGGGAGGAACTCCTCATCCACCATATCAGGGATTGCCTGACCCCAGGAGACAGACGACACCTGAGGTTGAGAGACAAAGGACTCCTGTCCCAGGCTGACAGAAGTGCCTGTTGGAGTGGACGAAGATGGAATTGGGCGAATGGAACCGCTTCTATAGCTGCTACCATCCTGCCCAAGACCTTCATGCAGAACCGGATTGAATGGAAACTCGGCTGCCAAAGAATTTTTACCTCCTGTCGGAGACAAAGCACCTTGTCCTGGGGTAAAATAGTTAGCCCCCGAGAGGTGTCGAAGATCATCCCTAAAAAAGAGATCTTCCGAGATGGTACTAGAGATGACTTCTTTAAATTGACCAGCCACCCTAGACGAGCTAGGGTGTCCAAAGAGATGTTGACGTTGTCCCTGCATGCCTGAAAAGTTGATCCTTTGACTAAGAGATCGTCTAAGTAAGGCAGAATGACTATGCCTCGAGAGTGCAGGATTGACACCACTGTTGCCATCACCTTCGTGAACACCCTGGGAGCAGTGGCGAGCCCGAAAGGTAATGCAGTGAATTGGAAGTGTCGCTTGCCTATGGAAAACCGTAGAAATTTTTGATGTGGAAGAAATATAGGAACGTGCAGATAGGCGTCTTGAATATCTATGGAAGCCAGGAATTCTCCCCTTTCCATAGCCGCAATGACCGAGCGGAGAGATTCCATACGGAAGCGACGAGTGCTGATGAATTTGTTTAGACACTTTAGGTCCAGAATGGGTCTCACGGTCCCATTCTTTTTGGGAACCGTAAACAGATTTGAATAAAACCCTTTGAACCTTTCTTCCTTTGGAACAGGGACAATGACCCCGTTGGACTGAAGAGACTCGACTGCTCTGAATAAAGCTCTTAGACGGGTTTTTGAACTGGGAAGACTGGACGGAAAAAAACTGTCTGGAGGGAGATAGGAAAACTCTATTTTGTACCCTGAAACCACCAGGTCTCTTACCCATCTGTCGTGAACAACTGACAGCCAGGACTGATGGAACAGTAGTAGGCGACCACCTACTCTGTTGGAAGCGACGAGAGGCTGCCTCCAGTCATTTAGCCGAAGATCGAGGATATCTAGATCCCCTAGATCTTGACGGTTGATACCGCATTCTTGCCAATGGATTGGCCCTATAGGAGACCTGGTGCTCCCTGTCTTGGACAGGCCGACTTGGGGGACCTGCGCTTGGTGCCACAGACCACCGGGAGTTACGAAAGGATTTAAATCTTGCTTGAAATTGGCGACGAAAAGGTTGCTTAACCTTTTGTTGAGGAAGGAAATTACTTTTACCTCCGTGGTATCAGATATAAGCTGATCCAATTTTTCGCCAAAAAGACGGACACCTTGATAAGGGAGGGATGTAAGGGACTTTTTTGAAGTAGAGTCCGCCCGCCAATTTCTTAGCCATAGGGCCCTTCTGATAGCAATAGCATTTGCCGCAGCCAATGCTGAACAATTTGCCGCATCCAAGGATGCATTAATCAGATAATTTCCTGCTAAAGAAATCTGATTTGACATCTCTATCACCTCTACAGGAAACCCCTTATCCTGAAGAGCCTTAGGTACGGACTCTGACCAAGCTATCATAGCTTTGGCAACCCATGTGGCCGCAAAAGACGGCGCGAGGGCTGACCCTGAAGCCTCAAACAGAGACCGAGCTAGACTCTCTAGGAGCCGATCAGTCGGATCCTTAATAGACGACCCATTAGGAACAGACAGCAACGTACTAGAGGCCAAACAGGACACGGGAGGATCCACTGAAGGGGATTCTGCCCACTTTTTACAAAGCTCTGGAGCGAAAGGATACCTTGCACCTAGGGCCTTCTGGCCTAAGAAACGTTTATCTGGTCACTCCATGTGACGTTGGACTAAATCCTCAAACTCAGGATGAGTAGAAAACACCTTATGAGGTTGCTTGAATTTCTTAAAGGACACCTTATGACCAGAAGGTAAGGTGGCCACATCCTCTACTCCCAAAGTCTGGTTAACGGCCTCAATGAGACTGTCAACAGATTCCTGATAACCAGGAGCTTCTAAATCAAAAGACCCCTCTGAGTCATAGTCCGAACTGTGCTCACTCAATTCCGCAGGAGAGGGAGATCGAGAGACAGGATTCAAAGATGCTGATGCACCTGACAGACCAGGAGATACTGTGTGGGATCGTTTCCCCTGTGTCTGCCTAGAGGGAGTACGGCCCCTGCAGGCCGGAGGATACTGAAAATCGGAGGATCTTTCCAAAACAGGCGGATGAATGTCCCTGACAGGGGCTTGAAGGGACTCAACCGCCTTTGTTAGAGACGCCATAGACTGCGTTAATGATATGACCCACTCAGGGGGAGACACTGCCGACCCAGGTACAGGCACACCCGGCAGGATAGCCGGCGGGGTAGCAGACAGGGTAGCAGACGGGGGCTCCTGCACGCGCTCGGAATCACAAGCCTCACAGAGATGGTTACTTTGCGCATGCGGAAAAGCAGACCGACAGGTAATGCATGAGGTATACAGAACTGAATGAGTCTTAGGGTTTCTAGACATGATGACTCTAAAGCCGCTATGCTCCGTATCTCCTTATGAGCTACTAGGTCTAGAACAAATACTGTTGTCAGGCTGAGGGAAGTAGCACTCACCCCAGTCCTGTGTCCCCGTATGCTCTCCAACACTGAACCATGTCTCCTGTGCAAATCACACATATAAACTAAATTACAGGGCGGATGCCTGAAAAAGTGGGAGGAGTTACCGTGCATGGACCCGGTTTAGGCCGAAGCAGGGAACTAGATTTTACTCCTTCCCCTGCTCTCCCGGGAAAGCTGGGTGCTCGAAACCGGAAGTAAACCGCCGCCGATGGAGGCGGGACTTCCCCCAGACTACAAGACCCATAATGCCACAGGCCGTACAGAAAACCGAAAGCCGCCGAAAAAGGGGCGGGACTTCCGCCCATGCTCAGACTACAAGATCCATAATGCCTCAGGCTGCCTAGAGAACAGGAAACCGCCGAAAAAAGGGGCGGGACTTCTGCCCCTGCTGAAGTTTGCTTGTGGGGAATAACGCTGGAACCCAGCACAGCGCCGGATAATAGTCGCCACCTGTGCAGTACCAGCAGAACGCGCGATGAAGCAGGAGCCCCCCCTGTGCAGCCCTCTGACAGCGCATGAGGTTAGACCAAAAAATCCACATATAAATATATATACATATATAAATATTAAAAGACGGTGCAGGCACCCTAACTCCTTAAACCCTTCAGAAGGCGAGGAGAGGGACCGTCTGGCTCCCTTAAACACCGTAGTCCGTGCATTGGTGATGAAGTGGAGGCTGCACGGACAAGGAATGAATGCCTGTACAACCTAGGGTTCCGTTACCTCAGGGTGGTCAGGTTCTTAGTCCGGCAAAAAAATCCCACGTCGCGGGAGAGGATACGTGGAGGCGACACTCCACGTGCTCACCCGTTGTTGGTTTGGGGAGATCGGACCCCTTCAAAAGGGTCCGTCGCCCCTGTCTTATCTTCAGAGGAAGAAAAAAAAAAAAAAAAAGCATCTGGGAAAACCCAGAGATGTGCCTCCTACAGACACTAAGCATAAACTGGAGCTGCCAGGGCCAGTGGCAAGGTGTATACTATGGAGGAGGAGCTAACTTTTTTTTTATACCTACTTAGTGTCAGCCTCCTGGCGGCAGTAGCATACACCCACAGTCCTGTGTCCCCCAATGAGACGATGGAGAAAACCTTGAATAGTACAGATAAAGTATGACAAAAACAAAAGTGCCCCTAAACATGGTATGATACCCCCCACAGTGAATTCCTCCACTGACACTACTGTACCCCCTCCCTCAATGCCCCCCCGACATAGAATGGTCTCCCCCCATTAACCCCTTCCGACATGAGCCGCACATGAACTGTTCTGTGGGACTTGCGCTCCCTCAAAAAGCAGTACATGTACAGTGGCACGATCGCTCGGCCTCACGCTGAGGACAACGACGATTGTGTGCGGGTGTCAGCTCTGAGTGAGAGCTGGCACCCCACAGCAATGCCCACAATCGGTGATAGCACCGATCACGGGCATTTACCCCCTCCGATGCCACTGTCGGTAGCGCTGTCAGTAGAACTCATTCCCTGCGTGCTTCCACCAGGACAACGCAATGCAATCGTGTTGTCCTGATGGTTTCCATGGAGGTGGCCGCGGGGTCCTTCAGGGAAGGTGGCTTCCCAATGCCTTCAGAGAGCAGGACCTGGGATGCCTCCTTCCCTGCCTGTCAGGCGCTGCTCTGATGTTCTGCATTGCAGATGATGAATCTGCGATCTGATGTAGTACAATGATGTCCCAGGATGGGACGATCTAAAAACGTACAAAAAAAAAAAATACTAAAATAAGTGTTAAAATATTTTTTACAAAATCCCCAAAGGAAAAAAAAAAATCAAATATTGTTCCAATAAATACATTTATTTATATATAAAAAAAAAAAAACAAACAAAAGTACACATATCTAGAATCTCCGCGTCCGTAATAATGACCCGCTCTATAAAACTGACCCACTAGTTAACCCCTTCAGTAAACTGTAAAAAAAAAAGAGGCAAAAAACAATGCTTTATCATCATACCAAACAAAAAGTGGAATAACACGAGATCAAAAAGACGAATGTAAATAAACATGGTACCGCTGAAAACGTCATCTTGTCCCGCAAAAAACAAGCCGTCATATAGCTCCATCAGCAGAAAAATAAAAAAGTTATAGCTCACAAAATAAAACAATGCAAAAATAATTATTTTTTTCTATAAAATACTTTTTATGTAAAAGCGCCAAAACAAAAAAACATATCATTGGGTATCGCTGTAATCGCACTGACCCGAAGAATAAAGCTGCCTTACCAATTTTACCACAAGTGGAACGGCATAAAATAAAAAAGCAATACCTGATTTGCTGATTTTTGTTCATTCTGTCTCCCAAAAATCGGAATAGAAAGCGATCAAAAAAGTCAAATGGCCAAAAATGATACCAATAAAAACGTCAGCTCGTCCAACTAAAAACAAGCCATAACATGACTGTCGGCTGAAATATGGAAAAATAGCAGCTCTCAAAATGTGGTGATGCAAAAACTAGTTGTCGCAATACAAAGCGTCTTTTAGTGTGTGACAGCAGCCAAACATAAAAAAACAGGTATGAATCTGGCATCGCTGTAATTGCACCGACCCAAAGAATAAAGTCACCTAATCACTTATACCACACGAGGAACGGCGTAAAAAATAAATAAAACCAATTCTTCACATGCTGGTTTTTTTTTTTCATTCTGTCTCCCAAAGATTCCAGTAAGGCTCGGCGGATTTATCCTGTGCTCTGCGCAGAGCGCTTACACCGTGAGTCAGTGGTGTCAAACTGCATTCCTCGAGGGCTGCAAACAGGTCGTGTTTTCAGGATTTCCCTGTACTGCACAGGTGATAATTTAATCACCTACACAAATAATGAGTTGGTGATTAAATTATCACCTGTGCAGTACAAGGAAATCCTGAAAACATGACCTGTTTGCAGTCCTCGAGGAAAGCAGTTTAACACCCCTGCCGTGAGTGCTCCGTGTAATTCTCTGAAATGCATGATTCAGATGGTACCTCTGGCAGAAGATTCCCTATAATGAAGCAGATGGAAGCACTGTGGACGTCATAGGACCTATGATCCGGCGGTGTCTGTCTTTTTAGGATTGCATAAAAGTGCCATCGGCCACAGTTTTGTGCACTTCTGAAAAAAGGACACAGCTGAACAGAGGCCAGACGGAGTCCAGAGTAAATCTGCTACCTCATTATAGTGAATGGATCCATCTGGGGTTTCATCTGTCACGTCAATCGGAGATTTAGATGGAAACCCCGATGTAAGTGCTCAGCGTAGAGAAGAGCCATGGATAAATGTTATGAGAAATGTTCCCAATAAAAGGTTCAAATCATTCCCCAAAAAAGCAAGCCCTCACTCAGGTCTGTCATCTGTTAACAGAAATATAGGGGCTTCCACGTTACTGGTAGCAGAAAGGCACTGGAAAAGCAAAATGGCTTCTCGTTCCCGAAAAGAAATTTAGCAAATTCTCCACTCCCAAATCCAAATGTCCCTCCTCCCTTCTGAGCCCCAGTGTGCCTAAACCACATTTAGCACCCACATGTTTGGCATTTTTGTAGTGATGAGATCCCACCTAACCTACAGGTGCATGTCTCCAGAAGCATGAACTTTGCAAAAAGTACTGGTGAATGCAATGTACTGGTCACTACAACGGCAGTTTGCAACATCCACTCAGCAACATTCACTGCTGATGGTTTCTGGAAAACATCCATGGGGTTAAAATTGTCACTACATCTGTAGATAAATTCCCAAAGGAGTATAATTTCCTAAATGGGGTCACTTGAAGGGGGATTCTGATTTTCTAGCACTTAGGGGCTCTGTATATGGAAGCCGCAAACTATTCTAAGAAAATCTGCACTCCAGGAGGCAAAAAGCGCTCCCCCTCCGTATAGATAGGCAATACTGTACAGCGACATATGGGGTATTTCTACATTCAGCAGAAATTGTGGGACAAATTTTGGTGCCATTTTTTTACCATTTTCCCAGTATGAAAATGTAAAATTTGGGGCTAACAATTTTGGTGGTAAAAATATTCATTTTTTTTCTTCACTGCCCAATGGTATAAAATTCTGTGACACCTGTGGCGACAATATAATCACTGCACCCCTAGATTCATTAAGAGCTTTAGTTTGTAAAATGGGGTCACTTATGAGGGGGGGGGGAAGGGGTGGGGGTTCTGCTGATCTGGCACTTTAGGGGCTCTGTCAGTGTAACATGGCACCCTCAAACCAGTGCAGAAAAATCTGCACTGTAATATGACACTACTTCCCTTCTGAGCTTTGCACTGTGCCTCAAAAGTAGATTTCGAGCACATATGGGGGTATCGGTGAAGTCAGGAGAAATTGCAAAACAATTTTTGGGTCCATTTTCTTCTGCTACCCTTGTGAAAATACAAAATTTGGAGCTAAAGATTTCATGGGAAAAATTTGATTTTTTTAATTTTCACGGGTTAACATTTTAAACTTCTGTGAAGCACCTGGGGGTTTAATGTGCTCACCACATATCTAGATAAGTTCCCAAAGAGGTCTAGTTTCCATAATGGGGTCACTTGTTGGGCGTTTCCACTGTTTAGGCACATCAGGGGCTCTCAAAACGCGACATGGCATCCGCTAATTATTCCAGTAAATTTTACATTCAAAAAGTCAAATGGCGCTCCTTCCCGTCCAAGCCCTGCCATGCGCCCAAACAGTGGTTTTCCTCCACATATTGGGAATCTACAAATTCAGGAGAAATTGCACAACAAATTGTACAAAAACATTTCTCCTTTTACCTTGATGAAAATTCAAAATTTGGAGATGAAGATTTTTGCAGGAAAATTTTTTTTTTTTTTTATTTTTTTTATTTTTACTGCTCAACATTATAAACTTCTGTGAAGCACCTAAGAGTTCAAGGTGTTCAATACACATCTAGCAAATATATAAGTTTCCAAAGAGGTCTAGTTTCCAAAATGGTTTCACTTGTTGGAGGTTTCCACTGTTTAGGCACATCAGGGGCTCTCCAAACATGACATGATGTCCGCTAATTATTCCAGCAAATTTTACATTCAAGAAAATTAAATGGTGCACCTTTACTTCCGAACCTTGCCGTGTGCTAAACAGTAGATTTCTCCCACGTATGGGGTATCGATATGCTCAGGATAAATTGCACAACAAATTGTATGGTCCAATTTCTCCTGTTACCCTTGTGAAAGTAAAAAAAAAATAGGTCTAAATGAATTTTTTTGTGAAAGAAAAGTAAATGTTTATTTTTTCCTTCCATACTCCAAAAATTCCTGTGAAGCACCTAAAGGGTTAATAAACCTCTTGAATGTGGTTTTGAGTACCTTGAGGCTGTGTGCACACGCTGCGGTTTTTGCTGTGGATCCGCAGCGGATTTGACCACTGCGGATCCGCAGCAGTTTTCCCAAAGTTTACAGTACCATGTAAACCTAAGGGAAAGCAAAAAACGCAGTGCACATGCTGCGGAAAATGCCGCGCGGTAACGCTGCGGATTATTTTCCGCAGCATGTCAATTGCTTGTGCCGATTCCGCAGCAGTTTGCAACCAGCACCAATAGGAAAGTGCTGGTAAAAAAACGCAGAAGAATCCGCAGAAAAAAACGCAAGAAAATCCACAGTGAAAACCGCAGTGGTCTTGCACTGCGGATTTTCCAAATCCGCTGCGGAAAAATCCGCAGGAAAATCCGCAGCGTGGGCACATACTCTGAGGGGTGCAGTTTTCAGAATAGTGTCACTTTTGAAGTGACTTTGAGCAGCCTATATGACAGAAAATACCCAAATATGAGGTGGTTTTGCAAATTTTGTTGTAAAAATGAGATATCGCTGGTCAAATTTTAACCCTTATAACTTTCTAACAAAAAAATTATGTTTCAAAAATTGTGCCGATGTAAAGTAGACATATGGGAAATGTTATTTATTAACTGTATTGTGCGATATGACTCTCTGATTTAAGGGCATAAAAATTAAAAGTTTACAAATTTTCACCAAATTTCAGGGTTTTTTTCCCCACAAATAAACGCAAGTCATATCAACGAAATTTTACCACGATCATGAAGTACAATACGTCACGAGAAAACAATGTCAGAATCAGTGGGATCCATTGAAGTGTTCCAGAGTTATGACCTCATAAAGTGACAGTGGTCAGAATTGTAAAAATCAGCCTGGTCAGGAAGGTGAAAACAGGCTTCAGGGCGAGGGGTGAAGTATGATTCTTCAACTGCGATTCCCACACAGCCCTCCATCTACTATATAATTGTCTAAGGGTCACTTCCGTCTGTCCCTCTGTCACGGTTATTCATTCGCTGATTGGTCTCGCCAGTTACCTGTCATGGCTGCCGCGACCAATCAGCGACGGGCACAGTCCGGAAGAAAATGGCCGCTCCTTACTCCTCGCAGTCAGTGTCCCCGGCGCTCCGCTCCATGCTCCCCGCAGTGTCCCCGGCGCTCCGCTCCATGCTCCCCGCAGTGTCCCCGGCGCTCCGCTCTATGCTCCCCGCAGTGTCCCCGGCGCTCCGCTCCATGCTCCCCACAGTGTCCCCGGCGTTCCGCTCCATGCTTCGTTACCGTCGCTATTAACCCTGTGTGTCCATTTTACTATTGATGCTGCCTATGCGGCATTAATAGTAAAAAAAGTAATGTTAAAAATAGTAAAAAAAAAAACTGCTATACTCACCCTCCGTTGTCCACTCGCGCCTGCCACCATCACCCTACCCGTGCCCTCCGCTCCGCTAATGACCTCAGGTTAGCATCCTCAATAATCAGAACCTCCCACTCCCGTCTCCAAGACTTTACACGTGCTGCGCCGATTCTTTGGAATGCACTACCTAGGTTAATACGATTAATCCCCAATCCCCACAGTTTTAAGCGTGCCCTAAAAACTCATTTGTTCAGACTGGCCTACCGCCTCAATGCATTAACCTAACGATCCCTGTGTGGCCTATTTATAATAAAAAAAAAAAAAAAAAAAGGTTCCTCGCATCATGTTCTCATACACTTTATGCAGTATTAGCCCTCTGTGTCTGTACTGCTACATACTTAGGCAGGTGACTGGTTCATGCAGCTTTACATGAACACCTGAGCCTTACACTATGGCCGGTCCGAATAACTAAAGCAATTGTTACCATCCACCTCTCGTGTCTCCCCTTTTCCTCATAGTTTGTAAGCTTGCGAGCAGGGCCCTCACTCCTCCTGGTATCTGTTTTGAACTGTATTTCTGTTATGCTGTAATGTCTATTGTCTGTACAAGTCCCCTCTATAATTTGTAAAGCGCTGCGGAATATGTTGGCGCTATATAAATAAAATTATTATTATTATTATTATTATTATTATCTTCCTTTCCCAGCGATGCATTGCGAAATTACCCAGAAGACCTAGCGCTAAGTCATCTGGGTTTTTTCACAATACATCTTGGGAACGGAAGATGGCGTCAGCCGCGCGCCCATCAGCACAGCGCCGTTGGATCCCAGGAGGCGGACAGGCGGGACGCTGAGAAGCAGCGACCAGAATGGTATGTTAAACTACAAGGGGCCCTCGGATCGTTAGGTGAGTATGTTTATTTTTGTAACCTGTGACATACGTGGCTGGGTAATATACTACGTCGCTGTGCAATATACTATGTGGCTCTGTGCTGTATACTACATCACTGGGCAATACACTACGTGGCTGGGCAATATACTACGTGGATGGGCAATATACTACGTGGATGGGCAATATACTACGTGGATGGGCAATATACTACGTAAAAAAATGCACCATTTTGCCAATCTGTCCCAGCAGTCAGATACCTTATTTTAATTGGACAACCCCTTTAAAGGGAACCGGGCACCAGTTTTTTTTCATATCAAGTAGGGCCAGCACCTGTACGCCCTTATATACAGCATTCTGGAATGCTGTATACATGTCCTCAATGCGCTGTGCCTAACAGAAACAAAGACCTATCATTCTCAAATATGGTGCGGTCCGGTCCGGACCTATCATACTCATCTATGGTGCGGTCCAGTCCGATAGGCGTCACTTCTTCATACAGTGCTCCCTTTCTTCTTGCTATCGCCATCCCCCTCCTTGCGTCATATGAATAACATGTTCTGCATCATCCACACAGCGTCCTCCATCGCGCTCCTGCAGAGCAAAGTACTGTAATGAGCATGCGCAAGGGAAATGGCAAAGAGCATGGGCGCATGTGCACTGCAATACTTTGCTTGGCCCTCAGCAGGGCAGATAGAAGGGCGCATGGCCAGGAGTGTGATGGAGGATTCGTCATACACATGAAGCAAGGAAGAGGACGGAGATTGCAAGAAGAAAGGAGGTGTCGGAAGAAGAACAGCGCCACCCATCAGTCTGGACCGTGCTGACTAACTATAATAAGGTCTCTTTCTGTGTTATGCAGAGCACATTGGAGACTTATATACAGCACTCTAGCATGCTGAATATAAGGGTGTAGAGGTGCTGGCCCTATTTTATGTGGAAAAACCTAATGACAGGTTTCCTTTAACCCCTTAGTGACCAAGCCAAATTTTTGAAATCTGACCAGTGTCACTTTATGTGGTAATAACTCTGCAACGCTTCAACAAATCCCAGTGATTTTGAGATTGTTTTTTCGTGACACATTATACTTTATGATAATGGTAAATTTAGTTCACCATTTTTTGTGTTTATTTATAAAAAATATAAAAAATTTGAGAAAAATGTTAAAAAATTAGCAATTTTCTAAATTTGAATAATTATCCCTTTAATCCAGATAGTCATACAACAGCAAACCATTAATAAATAACATTTCCCACATGTCGGCTTTACATCAGCACCATTTGTAAAATGTTATTTTATTTTGTTAGCATTTTAGGAGGTTTAAAAATGTAGCAGCAATTTTTCATTTTTTCAAAGAAATTTACCACATTTATTTTTTTAGGGACTTATCCATGTTTAATGTGACTTTAGGGGTCCCATATATTGGGAAACCCCCAAACGTGATACCATTTTAAAAACAGCACCCCTAAACATATTGAAAACTGCTGTCAGGTAGTTTATTAACCCTTCAGGTGCTTTACAGGAATTAATGCAAAATGGCATGGCAGAAATGAAAATGTGTATTTTTACCACCTAAATGTTGCTAACTTCTAAACAGATTACTATAGCCGGCAGACTCTAAGGCCGCTATTTGGTCATGAATTGCCATCGCAAACATCAGGACAACAAAATCATGATCTGAGGGCACCAATTGGGATAAAGAAGAAGCCCCCACACTCTGTTAACCATTTATAATGATGTAGTCACTATTGACAGCAGCATCTAAGGGGTTAAACAGATTTAGAAGGCGCAAATACTGATCGTGGCTGATACAGCAAGTTGTTAGCTATAGTGTACAACCAACAGATGCTGGATTGTCATCTGTATGGGGAGGCTATTCTCTTATATCTCAGGTCAGTTAAAAGACGAATTGGCGGTCATTAAGGGGTTAAATTAAAATAAATTGCAGTAAAAGTACCGACCTGGAAGCAGATATCACAAAGTCATTTTTATTGCACAATGAATCTCTATATATAATTGTATAAGGGTCACTTCCGTCTGTCTGTCTGTCCTTCTGTTACGGTTATTCATTCGCTGATTGGTCTCGGCAGCTGCCTGCCATGGCTGCCGTGACCAATCAGCGACGGGCACAGTCCGATTAGTCCCTCCCCTACTCTCACTGCCCGGCGCCCGCTCCGTAATCCCCTCCACTCACCACTCACACAGGGTTAATGGCAGCGGTAACGGCCCGCGGTGTAACGCGCTCCGTTACCGCTGCTATTAACCCGGTGTGTCCCCAACTATTTACTATTGATGCTGCCGTTGCAGCATCAATAGTAAAAATTATGTCATGTTAAAAATAATTAAAAAAAAACAAAAAACCTGCTATACTCACCCTCCGCCGCCTTTCCCGCTCCTCGCCACGCTCCCGGGACAGCTCCATTGCAAGCAGCAGCTTCCGGTCCCAGGGCTGGTGTGCGACAAGGACCTACCGTGACGTCACGGTCATGTGACCGTGACGTCATCATAGGTCCTGCTCACACCAGCCCTGGGACCGGAAGCTGCAGCTTGCAATGGAGCGATCCCGGGAGCGTGGCGAGGAGCGGGAAAGGCGGCGGAGGGTGAGTATAGCAGGACTTCCAACGGGCCTTCGGAAGGTGAGTATATGTTTTTTTTTTTTTTTTTTAAGTCTCTATGCTGTATACTCCGTCACTGTGCAATATACTATGTCGCCGTGCAATATACTACGTGACTGGGCAATATACTATGTGACTGGGCAATATACCGTACTACGTGGCTCTGCTATATACTATGTGGCTGGGCAATATACTACGTGACTGGGCAATATACTACGTCGCTGGAAAATATACTATGTGACTGGGCAATATACGTCGCTGGGCAATATACGTCGCTGGGCAATATACTACGTGGACATGCATATTCTAGAATACCCGATGCGTTAGAATCGGGCCACCATCTAGTACTAATATAAAATACAAAACAAATACAATTCCCCCCTACCACCACCATTTCACCCCCACTTGGGATTTATTTGCAGTTTATCAGTACATTACATGATAATGTGAATGGTACCATCCAAATCTATAACTCATGCCACAAAACAAAAAACCTTGTATGGCAATGTTGATAGAAAAATAAAAAGTTCTGGCTCTTAGGCTGCCATCACACTAGCAGTATTTGGTCAGTATTTTACATCAGTATTTGTAAGCCAAAACCAGGAGTGGGTGATAAATGCAGAAGTGGTGCATATGTTTCTATTATACTTTTCCTCTAATTGTTCCACTCCTGGTTTTGGCTACAAATACTGATGTAAAATACTGACCAAATACTGCTAGTGTGATGGCAGCCTTAGGCTGGAGTCACACTCAGCGTATGAAAATACGGTCCGTATATTACGGCCGTAATACGCTGAAAAGTCCCGAAAATAGTGGTCCGTAGCTCCGCCGCAGGCAGGGTGTGTCAGCGTTTTTTGCGCATGGCATCATCTGTATGTAATCCGTATGGCATCCGTACTGCGTGTTTTTCTCGCAGGCTTGCAAAACCGACATACGGCTATACAAGGGATCCATGTGTAAAAAAAAAAAAAAAAAAAAACATATATACTATATATATATATATATATATATATATATATATATATATATATATATATATATATATATATATATATATATATATATATGTAGACACATATATGTATATATATTATTACTTCATACAGCGCTAGATAGCTTTAAAGCCGGTAATTCAATTACCGGCTTTTGCTTTCTCCTTCCTAAACCCGACATGATATGAGACATGGTTACATACAGTAAACCATCTCATATCACCATTTTTTTTTTTATATTCCACACTACTTATGTTCGTAGTGTGTATATGCAAAATTTGGCCATTCTAGCTATTAAATTAAAGGGTTAAATGGCGGAAAAAATTGGCGTGGGCTCCCGCAATTTTCGCCGCCAGAGTAGTAAAGCCAGTGACTGAGGGCAGATATTAATAGCCTAGAGAGGGACCATGGTTATTGCCCCCCCCCCCCCCCGGCTAAAAACATCTGCCCCCAGACACCCCAGAAAAGGCACATCTGGAAGGTGGGATATGGGGTAATGAAGGGTTAATGCCACCTTGCTATTGTAAGGTGACATTAAGCCAAATTAATAATGGAGAGGCATCAATTATGACACCTATCCATTATTAATCCAATACTAGTAAAGGGTTAAAAAACACACACATTATTAAAAATTATTTTAATTAAATAAAAACAAAGGTTGTTGTAATAATTTATTCTACGCTCAATCCTTCTGAAGACCCTCGCTCTGTAACAAAGTAAAAATAATAAACCAACAATATACATACCTTCCGAAGATCTGTAAGGTCCCACGATGTAAATCCATCTGAAGGGGTTAAAAAAATTTGCAGCCAGGAGCTCTGCAAATGCAGCGCTG
This sequence comes from Ranitomeya imitator, assembly GCF_032444005.1. NCBI lineage: Eukaryota > Metazoa > Chordata > Amphibia > Anura > Dendrobatidae > Ranitomeya > Ranitomeya imitator. Next base: position 138,948,268 of record NC_091291.1, read on the forward strand.
CTCCTTGCTGCAAAACCCCGGAGAATGAAGGTAAAGTAGGTCAATGACCTATATTTACCTTCATTTGCGGTAAGGCGCCCTCTGCTGGCTGTTCCTGGAGCGTGGGAACTTTCCTAGAAAGCTCCCAGGCTCGAGTTCATATGAGGGCGCCCTCTGCTGGTTGTCCTCATATGAACTCGAGCCTGGGAGCTTTCTAGGAAAGTTCCCACGCTCCAGGAACAGCCAGCAGAGGGTGCCTCACCGCAAATGAAGGTAAATATAGGTCATTTACCTACTTTACCTTCATAACCCGGGGTCTTGCAGCCAGGAGCAGCTGCATTAGCAGAGCTCCTGGCTGCAAAATATTTTAACCCCTTCAGATGGATTTACATCGTGGGACGTTACAGATCTTCGGAAGGTATGTATATTGTTGGTTTATTATTTTTTCTTTGTCACAGAGCGAGGGTCTTCAGATGGATTGAGCGTAGAATAAATTATTACAACAACCTTTGTTTTTATTTCATTAAAATAATTTTTAATGTGTGTGTGTGTTTTTTTTAACCCTTTACTAGTATTGGATTAATAATGGATAGGTGTCATAATTGACGCCTCTCCATTATTAATTTGGCTTAATGTCACCTTACAATAGCAAGGTGGCATTAACCCTTCATTACCCCATATCCCACTGCTACACGGGAATGGGAAGAGAGTGGCCAAGTGCCAGAATAGGCGCATCTTCCAGATGTGCCTTTTCTGGGGTGGCTGGGGCAGATGTTTTTAGCCAGGGGGGGGCCAATAACCATGGACCCTCTCCAGGCTATTAATATCTGCCCTCAGTCACTGGCTTTACTACTCTGGCGGAGAAAATTGTGCGGGAGCCCACGCCTATTTTTTCCGCCATTTAACCTTTTAATTTAATAGCTAGAACGGCCAAATTTTGCATATACACACTACTAACATTAGTAGTGTGGAATATGCAAAAAAAAAAAAGGGGATATGAGATGGTTTACTGTATGTAAACCATGTCTCATATGTCGGGTTTAGGGAGATAGCTTTAAAGCCGGTAATTCAATTGCCGGCTTTTGCTATCTAGCACTGGATGAAATAATAATATATATACATATATGTGTCTCACTGACATATATATATATATACCTATTCTATGTGTACACATTTATTCTACCTATTGTAATGTAAGCTGTCAGTGTGATTTTACTGTACACCGCACTGAATTGCCGGCTTTTCTCTCTAACACCGCTGCGTATTTCTCACAAGTCACACTGCTGGTCCGTGTGTAATCCGTATTTTTGGGGCTTCCATAGACTTTCATTGGCGTTTTTTTTTTGCGCAATACGGTGACAAACGCAGCATGCTGCGATTTTCTACGGCCGTAGAAAGCCGTATAATACTGATCAGTAAAATACGGCAGATAGGAGCAGGGGCATAGAGAATAATTGGGACGTTTGTTAGGCGAGTTTTACGGACGTATTTTATGCGCTCATACGTCCGTAAAACTCGCTAGTGTGACTCCAGCCTTAGAAGGAGAAGAAGTAAAACAAAAACAAAAAAAAACACACAAAATGGATTTAACTATTTCCATACTGCCATCAGACTTTGAATGGTCAGGCGGGCTGCGTTTTACTCTGTGGGGAAGTTCTAAAACATCATTACAGAGAAAGAAGCTGCACAAGAATGTGTGGCCACAGGAGTGGGGAGTCGGACAGGTGGATCCACATAAAGGAAGGCAGAGAGGGTTTATTTCCATCTCTCTTCTGGATGGCTGCATATACCGCGCTGAACGTACAGTGTGTATACCAGATAGGAAGAGCTGATAGAATTTTCTTTGCAGGACCAAGCAATCATGTGATCCCGTACGCCACCCACATACACTATCCCGTCCTTTACCCCACCATACACACCCCGTACGTTACCCTCCCACACGCACCTCGTCCGCTACCCCCCCCCCCCACACACACACACACGCACCCTGGACGCTACCCCCCATGCACGCCCTGTACATTACCCCCATACGCACCCCGTCCATTACCCCCATACGCACCACGTCCATTATCCCCCCCATACGCACCCCGTCCATTACCCCCCATACGCACCCCGTCCATTACCCCCATACGCACCCCGTCCATTACCCGCCATACGCACCCCGTCCATTACCCGCCATACGCACCCCGTCCATTACCCCCATACGCACCCCGTCCATTACCCCCATACGCACCCCGTCCATTACCCGCCATACGCACCCCGTCCATTACCCGCCATACGCACCCCGTCCATTACCCCATACGCACCCCGTCCATTACCCGCCATACGCACCCCGTCCATTACCCCCCATACGCACCCCGTCCATTACCCCCCATACGCACCCCGTCCATTACCCCCCATACGCACCCCGTCCATTACCCCCATACGCACCCCGTCCATTACCCCCATACGCACCCCGTCCATTACCCCCCATACGCACCCCGTCCATTACCCCCCATACGCACCCCGTCCATTACCCCCCATACGCACCCCGTCCATTACACACTCTATATTAAGGACATTACACTTTATTATGGACACTTATATGTCAGTGCATTTTCTTCTTCAGTACATGTTTGTTTCATCTCCTCACCCTCAGCATTATTAGCATACAAGACTGTAAAATTGCCCTCGCAGCCTAGGAGACCCCACTGGAGAAGCGAGGGAAGGACACAGCCGAGAAACACGCTGCATTTACCTCAGCTTATCGGAACATCCGGGAGAATACTGAAGGCCGTCACCGCTCCACCATTACTGCCTGATGTTCCCGCGCTTCTTTACCTCAGAGCACGGCGAACCCTCTCAGCGGAGCCCCAGTCTGTGCTGTGGTCTGTCACTGGCTGACACATCAACCAATCAGACGCGGCAACACAGAGCATGCTGCGAGGCTGCTGCCCATTGGCTCTGTGGCATCGGGTGGGCAAAGATGCGACCAATCATACCCAAGAAGATGAAACATGGTTGCTGGGTCTACTTTACCCAAGTGTTCACATAGCTGTAGTAACCTATGGCAAGTACGCATGCCTGGTTGCTAAGGGCAACATCACCCTAGTGCAAGGTCCACAGGCAATTGACAAGGGTGAAAAGAAACCTGTTGCCCATAGCAACCGATCAGCATCCATTCCCCCCTAATAACTAAAGAGGGGGTCTAAATGGTTGCTATGGGCAACTAGGCTTAGTTTAACAATTGTAACCCAACTTTTTCATCTGTTTTAACGGAATTGCTCTACAGAGACTTTCCTAGGGGAGAGGGCCAAATAGAGCAAATATTCGCCTCCATCTACAGGTCAGAATGGAGAGTGGTTCCCCCACATGTCCAACTAACTCCTTAAAGGGATGTAAAGTGTCACCTTATTGAGCGCACCAGATGGCCAAGCCTCCATAGATGGAACAACCCCTTTAAACAGAACACGTCCGTCATTCTACATTTTGCCCCTAAGCCCCGCCCACATGACTCCTCATGGCTTGTAACAACATATCCGGGCTTGTAAGACGTCAATCACAGCAGGAGGGGGAGAAACCATGACTCCTGGGGACAGCAGCCCCGCCCACATGACTCTTTATGGCCTGTAATACTATATCCGGGCTTGTGAGACGTCAATCACAGCAGGAGGGGGAGAAACCATGACTCCTGGGGACAGCGGCCCCGCCCACATGACTCTTTATGGCCTGTAATAATATATCCGGGCTTGTGAGACGTCAATCACAGCAGGAGGGGGAGAAACCATGACTCCTGGGGACAGCGGCCCCGCCCACATGACTCTTCATGGCCTGTAATAATATATCCGGGCTTGTGAGACGTCAATCACAGCAGGAGGGGGAGAAACCATGACTCCTGGGGACAGCGGCCCCGCCCACATGACTCTTTATGGCCTGTAATAATATATCCGGGCTTGTGAGACGTCAATCACAGCAGGAGGGGGAGAAACCATGACTCCTGGGGACAGTGGCCCCGCCCACATGACTCTTCATGGCCTGTAATAATATATCCGGGCTTGTGAGACGTCAATCACAGCAGGAGGGGGAGAAACCATGACTCCTGGGGACAGCAGCCCCGCCCACATGACTCTTTATGGCCTGTAATAATATATCCGGGCTTGTGAGACGTCAATCACAGCAGGAGGGGGAGAAACCATGACTCCTGGGGACAGCGGCCCCGCCCACATGACTCTTTATGGCCTGTAATAATATATCCGGGCTTGTGAGACGTCAATCACAGCAGGAGGGGGAGAAACCATGACTCCTGGGGACAGCAGCCCCGCCCACATGACTCCTCATGGCTTGTAACAACATATCCGGGCTTGTGAGACGTCAATCACAGCAGGAGGGGGAGAAACCATGACTCCTGGGGACAGCAGCCCCGCCCACATGACTCTTTATGGCCTGTAATAATATATCCGGGCTTGTGAGACGTCAATCACAGCAGGAGGGGGAGAAACCATGACTCCTGGGGACAGCGGCCCCGCCCACATGACTCTTTATGGCCTGTAATAATATATCCGGGCTTGTGAGACGTCAATCACAGCAGGAGGGGGAGAAACCATGACTCCTGGGGACAGTGGCCCCGCCCACATGACTCTTTATGGCCTGTAATAATATATCCGGGCTTGTGAGACGTCAATCACAGCAGGAGGGGGAGAAACCATGACTCCTGGGGACAGTGGCCCCGCCCACATGACTCTTCATGGCCTGTAATAATATATCCGGGCTTGTCAGATGTCAATCACAGCAGCAGGGGGAGTAACCATGGCTCCTGGGGACAGCGGCCCCGCCCACATGACTCTTCAGTTATCAAACACTAGGCTAGGCCACGACACGACATCAAAATCGCAATGTCGCGCTATTAAAGGCCTCATCGAAATTCGTCAGTTTGGGATTTTTGGTGTCTGTCATGGACACGTTAATCTGTATGACCGCATTCGGTATCATTGCAATCTTAATATTACGTACCCCCGGTCACAGCGAAGCCCCAGAGTCTTACAAGGGACATGTCAGAGATGGCGGTGACGGGGAGGTCGGGTTCCCTTTAAGAATCCGTGTCCAGGAGAAAAATCACTTGCATACCATACATAGTGAGATATATAGCAGAGCAGAATTTGTTGAGGTTTTACAGACTCGGCTCTGCTACATCCATTGCCTTCTCTTTTCCCGATCTGTAATACGGCTTCTTTATTTCACACTGTGACAGTCCCGGGCACCAGTGTTTGTTTTTATTATTTTAATCCTACTTTCCCCATATGTGGCTGCAGGGCTGAACGGTGAAGCGTTTCTTCAGCTGCTACAGTCTGGAGAGGTGTAAAGTTTAGCCCAGCGCTGGGACCGGCTCCCCGCGCACCATCCTGCGGAGAGCTCCAGCTCAATCATTATAACTTCTGTCCACATTAATGATCACAGGTGAAATCATCTCCCAATGTTCATATTAAACGTGTCCTCTGTAATTAATGTGGGACTCCTGTACATGTGCGCGTAGCCCCGGCTTTAATTCACGGCTGCTAGAGGGGACCTGGCGCACATCCTTCCTAATAAGAGATTGCCGAGACTCAGATTAATCTACCAATAAGTGTAATCCCACAATTTTCTGCCTAGTCGGTAAAATAGGATCCAGGAGGATCACGAAGCGCAGGAACGGAATAACAGGGCAATTTATGGACATTTCCTTTATAAAATAGGGTTATGAGATATAAAATTGCTCCTGGATGGGGCAGTACTGGTTAATGGGGCAATACTGGCTAATGGGGCAGTACTGGCTAATGGGGCAGTACTGGCTAATGGGGCAGTACTGGCTAATGGGGCAGTACTGGCTAATGGGGCAGTACTGGCTAATGGGGCAATACTGGCTAATGGGGCAGTACTGGCTAATGGGGCAGTACTGGCTAATGGGGCAGTACTGGCTAATGGGGCAGTACTGGCTAATGGGGCAGTACTGGCTAATGGGGCAGTACTGGCCAATGGGGCAGTACTGGCTAATGGGGCAGTACTGCCTAATCTGGTTTATGAAGCACGGCAATAACAGCGGCATCTAGAAGGCTGTTAAGAAAAAAAAAAAAAAAAAAAACACATTGCCAAATTTGTTCCACCTGTTGTCAGGAAGCAGATGTAGGGGAACCGATCAGATCTAAAAACGGTCGTGGGTCCCCTGATCCGCAAACACCTCAAAAAATAAAATATTCCTGACATATGGCCCCAGTGTTTGGCATATGCCGGGAACCTGTATAATACATATAGGTCATGCAGAAGTCATCAGTGTGCAAAGAGCTTATGCCAGGGTTTACAGACCAATCAAGGCCATAACGTGACAAATTGTACTGCTTGCTACATAAGCAGGATATGGACCACCCACAGTTTAGAGCACATGTCAAACTGTGGCCCGTGGGCCAAATCTGGCTCTCGGGGTCATTATATTTGGACCACGACGCCGGGACTATGTGGGGCCATCAGACTATGCGGGGATATTGTACCATGTGGAGGACGTTATACCGTATGGAGGACGGAGAGGGGACAGTTATACCTTACGGAGGACCGAGTGGGGACTGTTATACCATATGGAGGACGAGTGGGTGCCATTATACCGCATGGAGGACTAAGTGTGAGCCATTATTCTGTATGGAGGACTAAGTGGAGGACATTATTCTGTATGGAGGACTATGTGGGGCCCATTATACTGCATGGAGGACTAGGTGTGGCCCATTATTCTGTATGAAGAACTAAGTAGAGGCCATTATTCTGTATGGAGGACTATGTGGGGCCCATAATACTGCATGGAGGACTAAGTGTGGGCCATTATTCTGTATGAAGGACTAAGTGGAGGCTATTATTCTATGGAGGACTATGTGGGGCCCATTACACTGCATGGAGGACTAGGTGTGGGCCATTATTCTGCATGGAAGACTATGTGGGGACCATTATACTGCATGGAGGACTGAGTGGGGACCGTTCTACCATATGGAGGACTGAGTGGGTGTCATTATACCATATGGAGGACTAAGTGTGGGCCATTATTCTGTATGGAGTACCAAGTGGAGGCCATTATTATGTATGGAGGACTATGTGGGGCCCATTATACTGCATGGGGGACTAAGTGAGGGCCATTATTCTGTATGGAGGACTATGTGGGGCCCATTATACTGCATGGAGGACTATTTGTGGGCCATTATACCATATAGAGGAGTAATGGGGCCTATTATTTTGCATGGAGGAGTATGTGGGCCCATTATTGTGCATGGAAGAGTATGTGGGGCCCATTATTCTGTATGGATGACTAAGTGGAGGCCATTATTCTGTAAGGATGATTATGTGAGGCCCATTATACTGCATGGAGGACTAGGTATAGGCAATTATTCTGTATGGAGAACTAAGTAGAGGCCATTATTCTGTATAGAGGACTATGTGGGGCCCATTATAATACATGGAGGGCTATGTGTGGGCCGTTATACCATACAGAGTATGTGGGGCCCATTATTCTACATGGAGTATGTGGGGCCCATTATTCTGCATGAAGGAGTATGTGGGGCCCATTATTCTGCATGGAGGAGTATGTGGGGCCCATTATTCTGCATGGAGGAGTACGTGAGGCCCATTATTCTTGATACTGCAGTAATTTACCTTAATTGGCAATTGTGAATTATTTTTCTAATTTATTTGGTCCAATTTATATACAATGTCCATCGAAATCCATGGGCGCAGACCGTACCTCTCTTACCTCAATATTCTGCCCTACAAACAATAAAGCATAAAAGTATATAAAAAAATCAGTAAAAGTAAATAGACATTTATTCAGCTGGAGTTATTCTGTGAAATGATAATTTCAGTGATATCATAGGGAGTATATTCTACACTAGACTGTATAAAATTCTTTCCATTTTACCCTAAAAGGTACAAAAAAAACAAAAACAAAAAAAACAAAGGAAACTGCTTTGGACCCAGAATTCTAACATAAAGCCCTTCCTTCTGGAGAGAAGAGCACGCGCTCCCGAATATCCCGATACATGGAAATATGTGTATTTATGGCCGACATAAAGGACGCCTTGCTACATTTCCCGCTGATAATACGCAGACTCTAGAACGGGTCGCTGATGCCGTTATATAGTAGCAGGTATTGTCAGGAGGGATATTTGCACATTTCCATCGAAGGTTTGTTTAAATCGCCCACTAAAAGCTTCACATTAAGTAGTGTTTATGGAGAAGTTACAAGCGTCATTTATCTGTGAATATATCTAAGATTTCGGCAAAGTTTTCTCTACATGTAAACAAAGAGGAACCAAACCCATAAAAGGTGTAATATCTTCATTTACACAAGTGCGGATATGAACGATGATTAGAATTCTGTGTAACAGGAGCCGGTCCATAATGAGACACATTGCAGTAAGTGTAAATGCTTAAAGGGATCCTCCTGACAACTTTCCTTTAAATAGCAATCTGATCTACTAAAATAAATAGGAATAACTCCTCTTTACTGCTGAGGATTTAAAGGAGCAGTTGGGGCAGAACGGATACTGGCTGACGATGACACATGAATTCTCTCTTGTATCATAGTCGATCACTTTTAAGTTTCCAATGTTGACCGATGCATCCATGGGTTTATTATTATGTGTGGATGAAGTCGTTGGAAAGTTAGTACGCCTCCTGTTCAGTCAGTCTTCACTTATACGTTGCAGCTGGACGTTACTTTTCCCGGCAGAACAGGGGGGCAGTCGACCAGGGGATGAGTCTGGTACTGTAGCTCAGGTCCATTTTAGAAGGATCAGTCAATTCTCCAACATGTCTGTACTATTTAATAATTGCACTTCTCATAAGTCTTGAAAACCATCTGTCGTAACTCCGTGTTGTGCCGTTCCCTCAGTTATCCTGCTTATAAGCGTATAAATTGTGAATAATAGTCAAAGGGGAGCATCCCCTACACAGTAATGATTTGGTACCGTAAGTGCTCATGTATGTACAAAGCCATATTTTCAGTCCAAGTGTGATCTGAAAACAAAATATCGGAGCACATGCCAGAGTTCCATCCAATATTCGGATCTCACTCGGCCATGTAAGTCAATAAGTGCATGGAAACCATAAGACTGCACTCAGATGACATCGAAGTGCAGCTAGATTTCCACAATGGAAAAGACGGACATTTTTTTTCTTCATCCTAATCAGAGAGATTGGGACCACTCTATGATCAAACTCTGAGCGGAGTGTGATTAGTATAATCGTCCCAGTTCTCTCAGATGGGTGAACACACCACGGTGGTCTGCAAACGGCAGCTATTAAGTAGTTGTCCAGTAGTTCACAATCCCTTTAAAAGGAGAATCCGTCAGCAAGATTTAGCACTAAATAGTAAAGGAACGGCCATAATGGTGCCATTATACCGAATAAATTGATATCTGTGGTGAAAGAATCTGATTAGTTGTTGTTTAATTCGCTTAAGTTTTCTTCTAATGATATCTGTTCATTGTGGTGGTCCTAGGGGTTAGGGTCTTTCCTGCTCCTCCCGTGACTCTTTTACAGATCACTGATTATTCAATGACCTGCCTCCTTTTTGAAATTCTGTGCTGCCGCCTTAAAACAAAAAAAGGCAACAGAAGCGGCGCATGTGGAGATCGAGATTTCATCTTCATGAAGACGCCATTGAGCGGAAATCTCGATCTGCGCATGCGCAGCCATTTAATTGAAAACCTCCTGTGGGATCACACTGCGCATGTGCCGCCCCCATCCTTCCCAATATTGGCGGCTGCAGGGAATTTAAAAAAGGAGGCAGGTCATGAATAATCAGTGACCTGTAAAAGAATCACAGAAGGGGGGCGGAGCAGAAAAGACCCCCACTCCATAGGACCACCCCAATGCAGAAATATCGTTAGAACAAAACTCTAAATGCTGATTAAACAATTCATGATCGGATTTCTTCACCGCAGGCATCGATTTAATCAGCATAACTGCTCCATTACGGCCATGCTTTTACTTTAAAGTTCTAAATCCTGGTAACACGTTCTTTCTAAAGTGAATCTGTCAGCAGATTTTTGCCATTTAATCTAATGTAGGGGCAGATAGCATGATTCCTGAGATATGTCACTTGCTCAGGAGTCTGCGGTAACTTTAACACAGTTTTATCAGCAGGAGATTATCACCCCAGGACTAGGTGCACGGTAGTCAGGCCAATCTGTTTAACCCCGCCCCCTGTACTCCAGATGCTGCCAATCAGAGGTGTGGGCGGGGTTATATAGAGCTCAGCATTTTTGCCACTTGGACAGCAAAGAAAACAGGGACTCTATAAAAAGTACACCAATCAGTCCAGTAAGTGACACATCCATGGAATCAGGATCTCTGCCCCTACATCATGCTGCTCTCAGATTACACATCAAAATCTACCGAGAAGTTCCCTTTAAGTGAAAGCTGCTGAACTTCTGTACCACATCACACCCTAACAGAATCTATGGCAGCTGCAAGGGGAGGAATCAGACTGGCTCAGACATCATGTAAGGAAGCATATACCCACTGAGCCAAGACCCTCAGCATTGTCCGCACCACTGCGCTGCTGATCAGTGCATTACATGAAGGATTTGTTGATATGGCAATTCCCTTACATATTTTGCACTGTCCCCAAACCAAAAAAATTCATTTTAAATCTAAAAAAATATATATATAGATAAATCTTTGCAAATTTCTTTCTAAAAAGCAACTGTTTTGCAGACGTGGCAATGTGTTTTCTGTTTCTTCTTAATTTGATAATTAGTCACAGAATATTATTAACAGCGAGTTTCTATTAGTGCGTTGTAAAGCCGACCACAGGCGGCACGTGGCGGGCGAACACCACGGAGGAGCAGCGCTCAGGAGCCAATGTACTAGGAGAATCTGCAGCCTGCGAGGAATAAACATCCTCAGGAGACAGTTCGGAGCTTCTGCACTGCGCTCAGCCCCTGCAAATATTTTACCTTATTAGGAGGAAATATAGAATATTTTTACAGAAAGGCAGCCCTTTAAACATCAGGTTTTTCCCCTCTTGTTCTGGTCGTCTCACCAGGTTACAATCAATGTAGTTGTGTGTGGATTCTCGGTGTCGGAGAGTTTAGAGAGGGGTGGTCATAGGACGCGTGCGGTGACCGGTGTTACGGAAACACCGGACTGTCACTACCTTATGGTAAAGCAGACTGGCAGCCTAAGAGATAAAAAAGTCATAGGAATAAAAATTGCTCCAAAACATAAAATTCATATCCTAACACTCCAATAATATTTTTTTGCTCTACATTTTGTATCTCTGACAGTTTAAGCAAAATTAAATTTTTTATTTTATAGTGGTAAGAGACCATTGATGTAGATGTCCTCGACATATACAGGTGTGGGGGAGGGGGATGGACTCTGGGCTGCCAGCATGCCCCCCATTAGAGAGAATTCAGCGCAGACAGTGTTACTATAGAGTGTAATGTGTAAACTGTATGCAGTAAGCTCCCTCTGGTGGTGATGTCAGGAAATACAAAAAGTAACATTTCACACAATCTATGTAGGGAATTTAGAGTTGTCCATCAGGAAACCAATCTTCAACTGCTAGGAATATACAAAACAGCAAAGGATATTGGACCAATTTAGTTAAAAAAATAAAATAAATAAACATGAATTAAGATAAGACATTTTAAGTGAATGGGAGCTGAACTGCAGTACCTGACAATGACCACTAGACAGGGTATAGCGCTGTTGCATTAACACTCTATAGATTGATCTTCAGACCCCCATAGGACTTGACAACAGCTGATGGTGAGGTGCCAAGTATCGGACCTATAACTTCTGAATAGCTCCTTTAAAGGGGTTGTCCACTACTAGGACAACCCCTTCTTAAATGAAGTGTTCAGTACCAATACGGTACTCGCCTCCCGTGTCGAGGTCGATTCCACGGTGTTGGCACTCTCGGTCCCGGGGCTGGCGTCACTGTCTCCACCTTTGGACAAACGGAAGTAGTCCGGGCTGCGGCCGATCCCTGGCTTCCTCTTCATGTTCACTTTGTCCGGAGACAGTGACGCAATCGCTGATTGGGCTCCAGTGTCACAACACCACAGCCCAGGGCGAGCGCGTGCCAACACCGCGGGAACGGAGCCAGCATGGCAGGAGTATATGCTATTTTATCAGGACAGAACATTTAGCTTAAAGGATTGTCCTAGTATTAGACAACCCCTTTAAGCAGCAATCCATGCAGTTTTTTTTTTTTTTTTTTGGCAAAACCACTGATGATCTATGGCTTACATAAATAATAAAGAAATGAGCCAAAACATAAGTTGGTATAAAAGTGCAATGTGTAGGGGCATGTTCACACTGTGGCTATTTAACAGACAAAACCAAAGACCAAAACAAAATGTGGATATACACGTGTAGTCAGTAAATGGTAATAATACATGTAGATAACATAGGGTACTTGGGTAACACTATTTTGATCAAAAAAGCCATCCGACCACGACAAGGTGATCCTAATTGGGATGGTCATATTTCTAGTATTAAAACCTCAGCCGACCTCAGTATAGATGGGGGTAGAGCAGGACTCAGGCGCGACTTTTCAGACACTCGCCCATTGGAAGCTCTATAGACTAACAGACCTGGGTCCTGCTCTGTCCCCATCTATATTGAGGTCGACTGACACAAAGAATGGAGATTGGACCTGGTCCTGATTGGGGTCACCTTGACGCGGTGGGATGGTCTTTACACTTTTTTTTTTTTTTATCAAAACAGTGTTAAATAAGCCCTGCTACATTATTTACATGAACTATTGCCATTTACTTACTCCAGGGTATAAGTCCATTTTGTTTTTTGTCTTACGTTTTGCCTCTTAATACAAGCGACATCAGACGCTTATATTTTTTAATGATAAATATGACCATTTTCAATGCCGGAGGATTTGCTTCTCCATATACACACTGAGGCTTGGCAATTACATTGAGTGACATGCTGGGAGTTGTAGTGGTGCAGCAGCTTAAGAGCAACAGGTTAGGGATCAGTAATATAGCAGAATAAAAAAAAAGGAATATATGCAGCTTAAATAATAAACTTCCAGAAGAATTTACATATATATTGTGTTAAAATATCAAATGTAATAAATCAATGTGATAAGGGTTCTGCGGTTCTAAGCAGGAGATACACTTTGTATATTCGCTGGATTATGCAGAAGCGTTTCGCCTCATATTGGACATTTGTAGAGATGTTCTGAAAACGTGTCGTGAGTCACAGCGGAGACATTCCTGCGATCTATCTGCCTTATAAGTCCATTCCACACACAACTGACAGGTTCTAATAACAACAGTTTTTATCTATTCATTTTTATTTTTAAATTAGAGCTTTTTTGGCTTTCTCGAGGGATCTCGTCCTTGAAGAGAAGGATTTATACCTCCAGTCTTTGGCTTTCCTCTATCTCGGAGCACAGTTCTCACACAAGACGGACTATTTATGGGCGAAGGAAAAAATAATCACCGAATTCTGCTGCTTATGCGCAATTACAGCGACACAACTTAACCACTTAATTGACAAAACATTCTTTGTAAGGAAAAGAAAAAAAAAAGTGAAATGCTCTTTAAGGAAAAAGAATAAATCCGGTTTATTGGTTTCTCTATGTATCAATCTGCGGGAAGTCACAATGTATCTGGACCATAAGTAGAGGCAGCAGATACAATGTTGCCTCTAGCATCATTGCTACATTGTTGGCAGGGGCAAAAAAGGGGCATTGCCCTGGGGGTCTCCACCACAGACATTCTCATTAGCTCGACACTGTATGAAGAGTTTAATAAATGAAAAAAAGGCGTTCTGGGACTTTTTACTAATATGTATTACTATGGGTCAGCACCGCTATCTGGTAGACATTGGGTGGTCATGCTGGTATCTTGCCATAGGGAGATAAGCAGCTGCCAGAATCTGCTGCACTTATCTCACAGTTCTGCTTATGATCCCCCCCAAGAGCAGACATGGGGTAGGGCCGTCCTCATACAGATTGTCATCCGATCCTGTTGATATAGGTTTTTTAATACTTTTTAAGCCTCGCTTTACAGCGCCGAAAATATTAAGATGAGCAGCAAACCGCTTGCGAATCTTAGTGTGCCATTTATTGGTGCAAATTACTGTTGGGGCATGTTCAATGGCCACGAGGTGGAAAAGAGAAGGACAAGTGTCTACCCTTACTAAAAAGCTGCCCCCCGATATGAACATGCTGCATTGTGCCCCATATTAGCCTCACATCCCAATACACTGATTCATCTCCATTATTACAGCCCCTTAAAGGAGATTAGGAAGAAAATACATTTTCCTCCATACTGACACTTTTGTGTTTTGTAGCGAAGGCCGAATTAAGAACATGGACTGTGATGTACGGACGGGCCGCGGTATCCTGCGACAAACTAGTCATCCAATAAAGCCCAATAATAAAAGGCGACTTTCCCACATGTCACGTACCACAGCCAGTTTCAGTGCAGTCGGACTTGGGATAGATGACATAATGCAGATGAAAATCAGTACGAGATAAGGAAAAAGTCGCCATATTATGTAGATTTAGAGGGTGAAACTATTTGAGGGTGCAGCCGTCCAGTACAGAGATGACTGCGCAGAGCACCCTCCCGCCCCTGCACAAAGCACCCTCCCGCCCCTGCGCAAAGCACCCTCCCGCCCCTGCGCAAAGCACCCTCCCGCCCTTGCGCAAAGCACCCTCCCGCCCTTGCGCAAAGCACCCTTCCGCCCTTGCGCAAAGCACCATCCCCGCCCCTGCGCAAAGCACCATCCCCGCCCCTGCGCAAAGGGCTGTTCCAGCGCAAAGCGCCCTCCCGCCCCTGCGCAAAGCACCATCCCGCCCCTGCGCAAAGAGCCATCCCGCCCCCGCGCAGAGTTTTGCTCCTTGCGAGTCACCATCTTCTTCAGGATAACGTCTTGCTGATGCTGGAGGAAGGGAGCACCCTCCCGCCCCTACGCAAAGCACCCTCCCGCCCCTACGCAAAGCGCTGTCCCCGCCCCTGCACAAAGAGCCGTCCCCCCGCGCAGTCACACCCCCGTGAAGCGCAGTCCCCGCCCCTGCGCAAAGAGCAGTCCCACACCCGCGCAGCGCAGTCCCACCCTAGCAGTTACACCCCCGCGCAGCGCACAGTCACACCCCCACACAGCGCACAGTCACACCCCCACACAGCGCACAGTCACACCCCTGTGCAGAGTTTTGCTCCTTGTGAGTCACCATCTTCTTCAGGATAACGTCTTGCTGATGGAGGAAGGGCGCGCTGGATGTTAGGTTCTTACTTATTATTACTTCTAAGAGAAAAACAAAATCCCAAAGACAACCCCGCCGCATAAATTACACCCAAGGAATAAAACTCGAAGGCCAAGATTAAATAGTCTAACTCATCTTTATTACAATTATGTACAATTATATTTTTACTGGAAATCTATACATTAGCACACTAATAATGAGCACAGTTGGCTGATGAAATTAAGGATGTGCGGCGTTACATTCATGCAATGAATAAGGATTTTCCTCTTTTTTTTTTTTTCCTGTCCCAGACATAATAAAATAGAGCAGCTAAACCCCATATGGCCAGATCTGTGTATTTGCAAGGAGTATACATCAAAAGCCCTAACGGGGGAAGCTAAAGAAAATAGGATATCCATGGAAATGAAAGAAGATAGACCTGTACTATAGGCGGCTTCAGCCATTGTTCAGACTCTGAATTTGATTATTTTTGTCTTGGGGATGAGACAGAAAATATTTTCCAGAACACGGCAATTACAGAATATGAAGAGCTGAAGTCATGAAACCATTCACAATCCAACCGGTCAATGTTTCCTATTGTCTACGCGTCGGTGATTTACAGATACAAGCTAGAAAAAAGGCGAAACTTGTGAGAACGGAGGAGAGTAGAGAGAAATAAATTATAAAGAGTGAGGTGTAAGAGAAAAGGCCAAGGACCAAAAGAAAAGGCCAAGGACCAAAAGAAAAGGCCAAGGACCAAAAGGAAAGGCCAAGGACCAAAAGGAAAGGCCAAGGACCAAAAGGAAAGGCCAAGGACCAAAAGGAAAAGGCAAGGACCAAAAGGAAAGGGCAAGGGCAAAAAGAAAGGGCAAGGGCAAAAGGAAAGGATAAGGGCAAAAGGAAAGGATAAGGGCAAAAGGAAAGGATAAGGGCAAAAGGAAAGGATAAGGGCAAAAGGAAAGGAGAAGGAAAAGGGAAAACGGAAGGCAAAGGTAAAGGGATAAAGACGAAAGAATAGGGGAGGGGCATTCATGAGAGGACTGGACAGAGATGGGGGTTCAGGTAAAGACTGGATGGGGATTCAGGTAAAGACTGGATGGGAAAAAGCAACAAGAAGAATGAATGAGGAGGCAGCAAGAAGAATGGGTGGGGGTGCAAGGATGTGAATTAAAAGCATGAAAGAAGACAAAAAGATAAGAAGGAAAGACTAAAGTAAGAAGAAGAATGAGTGAAAAGGAAAAATGAAGAAGGGACAGAGATAGGGAAAAGAATGCATGACAAAGTAAAGAAAGGGAATGCAGATAAGGAGAAAAATGGATGGAAAAGTAAGGAAAATCAGAATCTAAAAACAAACAATAGTTTGAGAAACAATGGATAGAAAAGTTAAAAGGGAAGGAGAAGAGGAGTAAAAAGTAAAATAGAAGTATGAGAGGAAATAGAAAAGTGACAACAGCAGGTGGATGTACCATTACCAGGAGGAAGGTGTGGAGGACGCTTGTGAGGCGCTTGGATGGTTTAGGTGCATGATGATCACAGGAAGGAATCATGTCAGAATGGCGACCTGGGATAAAACGTCTCCATGGGAGGAGGACGGGGAGCGCTGGAATCACTGGAGAAGATGATGAAATATGGAGGTTGGGAGAATCACTCAATGACTGTTCAGCTGCAATTCAGGAGAACATCTAAGTACTGTGAGTGTCTGGCAGTGAGGAGCGAGGTGCCTGGCGCGCCTCCAGCCTGGTTGTAGAACTGATTTACTACCAATACTGAGCAATAACGTGAGAATAAGACAGTGAGACGTGAATGATTAAGGTAACAAAATGACTGAAGATTACAGCCATGGTCAGAGTGAGAGGAGATAAAGCATGTAATAATGTGGCATTAGATGGTAAAGTATGTTTTCTGTATGTCTGCATTTGCCAATGAGACTGGAGACTTCATCGCGTGTAGCACTCGCACGAGCCGTGTCCGGAGCCCGTGTCACACGCACGCACGCACGCCATTAGTGAGCCGAACGGTGACGTGTGCAATTCAACAAGCGATTCAACATTAATTCAAGGGAACATTTCTTTGTTTCATCTCTATTTTTGGAGGAGGGGGATATGTATTTCTCGTAAACTGAGGATATCAGTCGCATCCTGCCCTTCATTGTCACATTTCCTTGCATGCCAGCCGATTGCTGACAAGTGCACCGGGCCGACAGGGGCTGTGAAAGGGAACTGAACTTTGGCGATTACTTTACACATGTGGAGAAATGACTGCAGACACAATTATGGAGAAAAACATGGCCGGGCACGAGTAAACCTGGTCTGCAAGATCCTGCTCTCTCGCATATATTTGTACCACAGAAGATCACAGTTTCCTGGTGACAGGTGAAGGAGGACAGCTAGGAGAAATACTTGGAACCTCGGTCATTTACCATCAGTCCATTTAATTACTGGCTCCCTCGGGTCGACGCAACTTATCCACTGGCTCATTGATTTGTCCATCTCCACCTCTTCGGTCTTCAGTCTGGACCCCGATGCAGTCTTCTTCATCAGCTTGTCCAACATCCTCCTCCTCTTCATCTTCCTCCCCTTCCTCTTCGCCCTGAACTTCCATGCGCACCTGACTCTGCACATCGATCTCAGGGTCTTCTTCTCGAGTGGTCGACAAATGGTGGGAATTAACCTTCGAGCCCTCGGGGCTGTGATTCTCCTTCACCGGAGAAGAAGAGCCGGACTCGTTACTTACGGGAGATATGTCGCTGCTGCTGTTGTGGTTTAGCGTTGCCTGATTAGGTAAAGATGGAGGTTTCACCGGGATTTGCCAAGCAGGAATTTTAGGCGCAGATGGAGATGGAGGGAACTGCCGCCTGATAATGGAGAAAAAAACAAAAACAACACACTCACAAAAGTCACGTGTGATAAACCGCAGCTCATACGTTCTGTGTTAAGTGCTGGACACTTTTTAGAAGTTCTGTAAATGTAACTAATGCGATGTCCTACCTGAGCAGAACCAATGTCCTCACCTGAAATGTGCAAGCCCCCTTACAGTATGGACCCTGGCCACCGATGGGACCAGACCTGTCCATTAGCGCCCTCCATAGAACAACACTGTGCAGTGCACCAGAAACTAACGCGCATGCGCAGCGCCGTCCGGAGGAGGCTGGCTATGAACCGGTCTGGTCTTCTGCTCCTCTATAGGTGGCCATGTCCCAGCTGCTCTCCAAGAGGGAGGCAGTCTTGGGATGAGGACAATGTGCTGCTTTGGAAATGACACTTTATTAGTAACCGGGACCAAAAGGATGTCCTGCACCTTTATAAAAATAATTAGAAAGTGGCCAAACATACAGTGCGGCCATATAAAATGACAAAAGCTTCACTTGACAGACGCGTAGATCATTCAATTTGCACATGATCTTTCAGATTTGCGGGATGTCACCATTGAAGCCACAGCCACAAGACCCCCAAGAGACCCGGCGATAGCGCCAAAGTTAGTATATTGAGGATCAGAAAACCCCTTTAAAGACACAAAGTCTGTAAATCTACATCATGGATGAGGTTTGTATAGTAACAGTAGACTTTAGACCAAAAATACATGACAATGTGCGCCAGCTGCCACCACGTCTCTGACCTTGGCACCACATGGCGCGGCAGCAGTTGTAGGCTGGTAATACTGGACATAAAATGCTATGCCCTCCAGGGAGCTCAGACGACACCACCTGGTCACCCTAGGCCTGTTATGTAGAGCACCCGTCCCCATGTATTACACCATAGGTACCCACTGAAGGCGGACCCCCCGTACCTGTTTAGAAGCAGCCCCTTCAAGGAGTAAATTTCTGACTTTAGTTCCTGGATGCTCTGAGATTCCAGGATTGTATTAGTGGAGCTGGACGCCTAGAAAAAGAGACAGAAACAATGATATAAAATAAAATATATTAACCCGAAACTGGAAACCAGCAGATTATACCGACAGTCGGTGCACCAAAACTTAGGGATGGCGCAGACCTGGGAAGAAGAAATGAAGACGCCGAGGAGCCGCCTGGCTGACCGCATCTCCTGACAGCGAAGGGTCCATTAACTCTAAGGCTATAAAACCGTAAATGTCTCCAGCCATTCGGTGTCATCATTGCCACCCGGAGCGGAGCGGCACAGGATATGGGCATAGACCAGCCATTGCCCCGCAGTCCTGCACCACATGTATAGGACACTTACAGTTATCATATTTGTAGGGCACAGGGACATAAATGGGGCAGGACTATGTAACCATCATCAGCCGTGCCCATGGTTGTTATCGACCCCCAATCAACTAGGCGTATTATTTTTTATACAAAACCTTTCAAGGTAAAAAATACTGGACCCGTCCATAGAGAGACGAGCAGCGATTAGGAGGTTGGGGCCAATGAGCGGGGGACTTGGCCTTAAGAGACTCACAAGTTGGTTTCCCCCCATTAATCTGATGCAATTCTAGATCTTACATCCAACGGGCTGTATATTACCACTAAACTTTACAGGTTCCAGCCCCGGATCCCAAGACGTCTGCCTTATGTGTCATATGGGGGAACGGGGACTTATGGGGCTACCCGGTTTTTATGGGGCTACCCAGAGATTAGAGGACATTGGGCCCCGGCTGACAATATGGGGATGCCCTTTACAGAGGACTCCAGAATCCTGTGTATTTATTGACCCCGAACAGGGCTCCATTACTACCGGTAGGACATTTCTGACGGAGACGCTGCTTATTGCTAGATACTTGGTTCCTGCAATTCTATATTGTATCAGCAGTGAGTCTCTGGCCTCCGGGGCTGACCTCACAGGTTTACTAAAATCTCTATATTCCAAGTTGACAAGGTAACTTCTTTTGACATCCTAAATAAACTTTTTGGTTTACAAAAAAAAAAAAATAATAATTTTTCAAGTCCCCATTCGTTTTTGCATGACTGCGATCATAATACCCCAATAAATAGGCCTGTATCCAGGAAGAAAGCAGTAAAAAAACTGTCCTCTTCGTGTTCTCTTTATACATTTCAGAGGCTGGAGTTATACGGCTGGGAACATCTATGGTGACGAAGAGGATACGCATTTTTTAATTTGGTACCAAAACAGTAGCAGGGAGCCCCGGCCATAAGAGCTTACAATCCATCACACATGTATACATATGGGTGACTGAGGGGTACAAGAAATGGGCTCCTAAAGTGAGAGCGGTGCCCGGGCCAGGAGAAGGAATGTGGTGGGAGTCCCGTCTCACCTTGGAGGCGGCCAGCTCCTGCGTCAGCTCCTGGATCTTCTGCTGATGTTGTAGGAGCAGGTCCTGCACGGCAGCCAACGTGGTCTGCAACTGGGTCACTAAGACGGTGGACAAGACACAGCGATGCTTCATAAGAAATAGCACATTCATCGTCATTAAAGGAGATATCGCACTCATTATGTGTGAGCAGCTCAACACGATCAGCGACAATTAACAAATTGGGCACTGAAAGCAGCCAGATACCAACACATCTAACTCCATGGGTGAAGACTGCAATGGAGCCATGACGGCAGATGAAAAAACGTAAGAGCCCCCAACGATCAAGCATCAGTTATGGTACTTGTGCCTAACGTGGGGCTCTTGGGTCCAGGCGCCTGGAGGTGGGGAGGTGATTTTTAATAGTTGCAGCTAGTGATAAGCACAAGTCTTCATTACTCAGGTTTGCCTAGGGTGCTGGGGTATGCAACAAGTATTGCGGGTGCTGGAGTGACACGTTCATGTCTCCGCACCCACATGCTTTGCCGCTGCTAGACAGCCACAAACATGCGGTGACTGGTGACTGACCCATGTAAGGCAATCCCTGCATGTTTTGTGCCTAATGGCAGGGGTGCAATCCTCGGTGAGCACCTGAGCCATCCTCTGTGAGCGTGCCCGGCCACCCTTGGCGAGCACCCCCGCGTGCCCGTCACCCCTCGGCGATCCTCGGTGAGCGTGCCCGCCACCCCTCGGCAAGCATTCCCGCGTGCCCGCCACCCTCGGCAAGCACTCTCGCGTGCCCGCCACCCTCGGCAAGCACTCTCGCGTGCCCGCCACCCTCGGCAAGCACTCTCGCGTGCCCGCCACCCTCGGCAAGCACTCCCGCGTGCCTGTGACAATCTCTAGTAGCACGCACTTGTGCTCATCATTAGCTGCGACAATTAAAATTCCCCTTCTGACAAGCCGTAGCCGGCGGCTCAGCGCTTCTTACATTTCCAGCACTGGGTCCTGGGATTAAATGCCACTAGGGGTGAACTCTGCAAGGATTCCTAGGAGTGATATTTGTACAGCGCTGCGGATTATGCAGGTGTCATCTGCTTGTGTGGATTTACATGCCGCTCCATGGATTTCCGTGTGGCTTTACATGGCGTTCGTGTGACTGTAATGTCATTACCAGATTTCATCTATAACTCCGCGATGCTTACGACGTGATGGATTTGGAAAGAAAGGGGAAATAAACTGCTGTCAGGGCGCACACCCCGTGTCTTTACAAGCTGCTCGGTAATGTGATGAATGACACTCGGAAATCAACCAGTTGAGCAAAGGCCTAATCATGTGCACAGTGGCAGCTCCCAGCTCCGGCTACACCGAGCCAGCGCCTCCGCCGCCGTGCGCCTCCTCTGCCCGGGATTTATGCTCGTCCCCATCTAATCTCTCCCCTCCCATCTCATCTGTGGGATTTGCAATGTATCACTGTGGCGGAGGGCTGACTGGATGGAGAAGTATAGCTGTGTGTGTCCCTTATCACAGACAGCCATTTATCAATGGCTCCATCTCTCTGTATCTCCGGCACTGGCTGCCGTATCCATCTATCCTCGCCTGTCATCCCTGTGACAGCGGCTGCTGGAGGAGGAGGGTGTGCGGAGCGAGCAAACAGGACCGTGATCGCTGCGTCTCGCCGTACGCAGAGATCACAGTTTACCCTTATAGATTTACAAAGGAAGGATCCCGGGGGATCCCTCGGCCTTCACCCCATTCTCGGGCCGGAGATTCGCTATAATGACACTCTAAGCCCCGTCAGGGCTGGGATGGGAGCGGACGCTCTCGCTCACAATCGTGGGTTTGGCTGCCTGAATGACACATTGACAAAAAAACCTGAAAAGGTGGAATTTTTTTTTTTCTTAAAGATAAAACAAAAATAGCTAATTTAAGAAAAAGTTGGGTGGAACGTGGTGAAGGCTGCGAACAAGAAGAATTCCACCGTGTCATGCGACATTCCAGATCTGGGCCTGGAGAGGGTTAATGGAAGACATTGATGTGTGCAGATATAATGTTCTGAGTTTTATTTGGCAGATGGAGACGTGATCACTGCACACCTCGGCCCGGCCACTACGCATCCAAGCACAACAGTCCTCGGCGGACACAATGGGATCATCAAGAGCCAGCGCGGCGCCACCTGGTAACCCACACAAGGGGCAATATGGCTGCCAGATCTCATATAGGACCACTGTGCCCATAACGGTAATTCCCCCGGCACCGCTCCACGGGCACAGGCTTTAGCTGCCATGCTGCTTAGGTTTGAAACAAATGCCGCTCGGTTGCATTTTGGATAAATAAAAGGAATGAAATTATCTATTTGGTGCCTTGGAAACAATTTATCTCATATATGACCATTTGCATCCACCATTAGGATCTGTTCCGCTTATGGTGCAGGTCTGCCTGCGGGACGCGGCGGCGCTCGTTTTAAGACTTTACTGAGCCAGATATTTTAGGGCCATGTTGGATGTCGTGGTGCTGAAGTCACTGGTTGTAGTAAAGTGATTCTTATCAGAGAAAATAAAGATTAAAAAATAAAAATCTACTTACGGTATGTCACATCTGCACTGAAGATTCCTACTGTGGCTTCTGATACGAATGTGAACACAGCCTTAGATCCACTCCACGCCCCGAGTGCGGGTACTCCTGCCCCGACCCCGGCACGTACACGACCCCCTGTGCGGTCACGATGGGGAGAATGAAGCTAAACTTCCCCCTTCACTATAGGGCTGTCACTCCAGCCCCTTATTAATATTCTGAGGTTGGGATCCTTTCCGTAAAAACATAATTAATTGAGGCCGCAGCGACAGTAAACAAGCAATTTCAAATTAAACCGAAATGACGGCGTCTTCATTTGCAAATGTGAACAGATTCTGTGAGCAGATAAATGAAGTTATGACTGCGGGGTGGGGGGGTTGGGGGCTGGAATGGAGTCGTTAATCGTTACCTGTCTGTGTGACGCTGCCACTCATCTCCGACACGCTGGACTCGATGCGCTGCAGCTGCTTGCGGCTCTCCTTGCTGCTGGTGATTAGTGGAAGCAGGTACCTCTGTGCAAGGCGAAGAAAGAAGCATCTTACACCACTGAGACCATTGTGGATTGCTGAAAGTTTTGCCTAGAGCAGTGTTCCCCAACTCCGGTCCTCAAGAGCCACCAACAGGTCATGTTTTCAGGATTTCCTTGGTATGGCACAGGTGATGGAATTATTCCCTGTGCAGGTACTCCAATTATCACCTGGGCAATACTAAGGAAATCCTGAAAACATGACCTGCTGGTGGCTCTTGAGGACCGGAGTTGGGGAACACTGGCCTAGAGTGTCTAGCTAAGAGTGCAGGCTCTGCGGGGGCGGAGCTTCATTAGGGATCTTCTGATTGGTGTTCGTGACTACACCATACCCCGCCCCCGCAGTTCCTGCACCATTCATAATATAAACGCATCAGTCGCGCCTGAACTATTTCTTTAAATTGTTACTTTTCCCAAGAAAGTGTAGACGTTACTGGGAACTTATCCTCAGAGGCCAGATATTACAATAAGTCACTAGCACTTCCAGAAAGTTCTGCCTTAAATTGACCATAATCCATGCAATCGCCGTCAGCCCACAGCCCTCTCTCCCCCATTCACAGACTCCGTCCGGCTGAGCGATTCTATGTTTCAATAGGTGGAGGGAAGAAAGACACCGCCATAGATCTCTGGCAGGGGCTTATCTCCCATGAAAACAAAAGGATCATGAGCTTAAATTTCCCCAACCGGATTCATCTCAAACCCCCAAATCATTTGTAGGGAAGAGACAGGTGGACCCCCATACACATCTGATGGTCAGCGGGATGGCCTGACTTATCTAAGGTGTTTGGGGGGGATATTTAATCTGGCATTTACAAGTGGATCAGTCAACAGCAAAGCAACTTTCTCCATTCGAGGCACTGAAAATTCTGCTAGGTGTTGTAATAGTTGGAATCCACTTATCAATGCCAACAATAAGGATGGCCCAGCCCAAATAGATAAATGCTCTAATAGGTGACCTACCTGTATGTGATTAAAAGGTGTTGTCCTCTCACTTAGATGCATGCATTTGGGGCATAAAACAAGTTCTGCACTTTAGTTTCATCATAAACGTTGCACAGTTTTTCATCTATAGAGCTGCTGTGTTGCGCGGTCTATTGCTGGCTGCAGAATGAGTTAAATGAGGGTCCATCAGTGAGCTCAGTCTGACAGATTGTTGGGGAATTCAACTCCCGTCTTTCTGAGCTGCTCTACGTGAATTTATGACCACATCAAAGATCAATGTGCAGGAAACAAAGATCTCGTCAACGTAAAAACCATGCAAAATTTGTAATGAAATCCAATTGAAAAAATACATTTTTTTTAGTCTCAAATACATGCATTTAAGAATGAAAAAATTGTCCACGAAGATGGACAACCGCTTTAAAATATATATAAATAATAACTAAGAAATAAACCAAAAAAAAAAAAATAACTAAGAAGAAATAAAATAAGACAATACCCCCCTACCCCTAAAATACGACAATACCCCCTACCAATAAAAGGCTGCTCCCACAATGTGACTATGGCAGGGAGTAATGGATCCGTGATACTTATTCATCGTTTGTGAGAATAAATTAGAAGCCTAAAGTTTTGACAACCGATGAAACGATTGCAAGAAAAACAAGACATTACTCAGGTAATTAATCAGATTATTTTGGGTGTAACTACTAAAAGCAGCATAAAATAAAAGGAATGCAAGCTGGGACAGAACATGATTCATTACAAAGGAAACCTAACTGGAGCCCAAATCCAGGAGCGGCCGAGCCGGACCCTCCCGAGATCAGACCTGGACAGCAAAGCCATGTGGTGGGGTCATCCGTCAGCACTACCCATCTCGGGCTTTACATGGGGCTGCTGTTACATTTATTACATTATCGCCAGTGAATAGGAAAAGTCACCGCTGCCACAAAATCTAATAAAAAAAAAAAAAGTCTCCTACCTTATACAAATGGTGGAAACCAAAGGCGATGCCAGCCAGGATGACGGCGAGGGCGCCATATTCCCTCCATCGAGAGGGAGGAGGGTCTGTGGGAAGAAAGAGCAGATGGGTAACAGTCAGTAACACTGGATGATCACCTAAATGCTAAAAATTATATTTGTAATTGGGTTTCAATAAAAAAAAAAAAAAAAAAAAAAAAAAAAAAAATTATATATATATATATTTATTATTTTTTTTTCCTCCTTTTTCTTTTTTTTGTTAGTCCCATTCGCCTCCTGCAGCCTTTGTGTTACACTATTACTGGCTGTGGAAGGAGTTAAAGGAGAATCCTTCAGGGAGCTCATTCAGCCTTTTTTGTGCTGATTTATTACCATATTAATAATCTGTGTGCAGGGAAACAGATTGTAAAAGCCAGACGACGCAAAATGTTTAACGAAACCCAATCGCAAAAACGATTTTTAGCCCCGAATGCGAACAAAAAACTTGGCCACAAAGTTGAACATCCGTTTAACCAGCCGAGCATGCGCACTCCTCTACCTGGGGTCTGTCATTTTACCGATCAAACAATTATCTATTCTGCAAATAAAAGGATAAAATGGTAAAAAGACAAAAATATTCTACGGCCATAGATGGATGGAGGGGCAGATTTATGCCCCAGGATACCCGCACATGAGGCTTGAGAATATAATGGGAGCTGTAGGACCCTCCGCCAGCAGAGGGGTTAAGGGGGCAGCAGTAATTTCGGCTAACCCCTCGCTCCGAGTCTATGGTGCCTCCTGGATCGGAGCGCTTTTATTGCCCCCTCCTTTCATTATTAATGAAACGGGACTGGGATGATCTTTCACAAAAGTTCAGCGAGTCTATAAAGTCTGGGAGCTGAAATGCCAGCTCACTCGTTTTACATTAAGTGACACCAGTCTGTCTCGTGGCAAAATTAAAGAAGAAAAACGAACATCAGAAGGGGGTGCCGGAGCGGGAGGGGGCAGAAAGACAACTTTTATGTCCAAGAGGGAATGACTAGTATCACTATCTGCTGGGCCCAATGCCACATTTATAAGGGGGCTTCAGGCTTTATGCACATAAATCTTGAAGGATTACTCCCTGGACACTCGGCAGTCCCATGCACGATGATGGGCGCAGTGGGGTGCCGGATAACGCTCCTTTCCAAAAGCGGCATCTCAGAGCCCAGTTCTAGGTTATAACTGGGGGTCCTGGCCCCCGGACCACCAACATTTAACCTATCCTGTGCTACCACCTATCCTGTGAATCTGTTATACTGGTCAACTTGAGAATGTCCCTTTAATCATTGAACAGAGAAAGTTCTGTAACTTGTTCTTACACTTTGTAGTTTGATTTCTCCCATCTGTTTGGTGTCATGGAGTGAGAATATTTGTATCCCGGATTCCCACCTCTTACTGGTATCAGTGTATTAGAGCCCCGTCCTGTAAGGATCCACGCGGCAGGGTCAGCCCAAATTATTGGTTTTAGGCAATTTCCAACCCAGTTCTGGACAAGATGGTCTTACTGGTTCATCTGGGAAAGGATAACCCAACGCAATCTGTGATGGCACCTAACCCCAGCCATCTCTAAACATCCTGGGAATCCATCGTCATTTTCTTACCTTTTCCTAACCAGATACTTAGGAGCATCAGATTATTAAAAGCCGAAAGAACATTTTTTGCAGTGACATTCTCTATCCTCCGGTGACCGTCCGGCAGCCGAGGCAATCTATCTTTCTATGCAAGTAAAATGCTGATTAATCAGTCTCTCCTTGATGTCGTTTGCATACTGGCGAGGACAAACTATATTCATTGATACGTTCCCAACTTGGAATGGACTTACTGAATGTCTGTACATATTGGGGAGCCATCTATAGTGAGCTGTGGGGGGCTCATGCCATCTATAGGGGGCTCATGCCCTCTGTAGGGTCTGTGTGTGGGATCATATTGGATATAGGGGGTTATGTGTGGGATCATACTGTATAAAAGGGGCTATGTGGGTGCTCATGCTATCTATAGGGGGCTATGTGGGGGATCATACTGTATTAAGGGGACTATGTGGGGGCTCATGCCACCTGTAGGGTCTGTGTGTGGGATCATTTTGGATATAGGGGGTTATGTGTGGGAACTGTATAAAGGGAGCTATGTGGGGGCTCATGCCATCTGTTGGGTCTGTGTGTGGGTTCATATTGTATATAGGGGGTTATGTGTGGGATCATACTGTATAAAGGGAGCTATGTGGGCGCTCATGCCATCTATAGGGCGCTCATGCCCTCTGTAGAGTCTATGTGTGGGATCATACTGTATAAAGGGAGCGGTGTGGGATCATACTGTATAAAAGGGGCTATGTGGGCGCTCATGCTATCTATAGGGGGCTATGTGAGGGCTCATGCCATCTGTAGGGTCTATGTGTGGCATCATTGTATATAGGGGACTATGTGTGGGATCATATTGTATATAGGGGTCTATGTGGGGGCTCATGCCATTTATAGTGGGCTATGTGGAGGCTCATGCCATCTATAAGGAGCTCATGCCATCTATAGGAGGCTCATGCCATCTATAGGGTCTATGTATGGGGGATGATTGTATATAGGGGTTATGTGTGGGATAATACTGTATAAAGGGAGCTATGTGGAGGCTCATGCCATCTGTAGGAGGCTATGTGAGGGCTCATGCCATCAATAGGGGGCTCATGCTGTCTGTAGGGTCTATGTGTGAGATCACTGTATAAAAAGTGGTATGTGGGGGATCATACTGTATAAAGGGGACTATGTGGGGGCCCATGGAATCTGTAGCGTCTCATACTGTATAAAAGGGGCTACGTGTGGGATCATAATGTATATAGGAAGCTCATAAGTATACGGGGGGCATCAGCATACTTCATTCTGCTCAGTATTAGATCATTTTATATTAATTGTAACAATTAATATTGAACAGTTAATTTCAGCCTATTGGTCCGGGCCTCCAGAACAGTCACTGCCCCATGGGAAAATTAACTGCCCAACCTTGACAGACTGAAGCCAAAAAGGCCTTAAAAGCAATGATAAAAATGAGACTCGTTTCAGCAGCTGCTTGACACCACCACACTAAGCGCATAGTCAGACTCTCGCTACAAATATATATGTAAATGTATAATATAATAAAATCATACCACGAGACGAAAATACGGGGACAATTCTATCTCTGTTCTCCACAATCCCTACAGAGAACTGCCCTAAAACAGTAATCGTAGGGCAGAGCACCAGTTTTTCTTGCTAGGTAATCTGCATGGCACACCCAAGGGTGTGGGGAGATGGAAAAATGTCAAAAACAGCTTATTTAACCCTTTCTCAATAGCGTTTTTCTTTAGTATCAGAAGTGACACATTAAGACTTGTTGAATACAAGGAGCGTTCAGACGAGAAGGCTACGAGCCGCAGCACAGGTCGCATCTATAGAAACTGCAGCTCAGAGCTATGGCGTCAGGGTAAAAGTCTGAGGAATTTACAAATATATATATATATATATATATATATATATATGTATATATATATATATATCACACAGAAGTTATAAAGCTGTGACTGTAATAGGGGCGAGCGGGTTCCATCTTTAATAACATTTCAAAAAGTTTAATAACTTTGTAACATCCTTTCTGTCACTATTCGTGGACAGGTTCTGGGCTGTTTCGTGTCTGCTCCTCCACTCCCATACAAAGCTGCGTTCAGAATTTTACTGGCCGCCCTTTGAATTGATGGTGGTCTCGTTCTGCCCCGCAATCAGATACGTGACCGAAGAGCTGTATCCTAATGATATGGAGATTTATACGGTGGAATTAGGTCAATTAGTTTTCAAAACTGGATTTCTCTTTCAAAGGATTTTTTTATTATTCAAAACGCTGATAGCCGAGACCCCCACGATCAGAAGACGCCAGTTTGAGAATGCCCACAAGTCTAGGGGAGACCACCCAGGTACCCTCCTCAGTCCCATAGACAGTGAATAAAATTTTATGTGCTCTTCCATTAAACGGGGGAATGAAGGACCCCTGGTCTTGTGATTATTGGAGGATCTGGGGTTCCAAAACGTACGACTAAGTGATAATTTTTATTACGGGAAACCCCTTTAAGGATGGCCGCTGCTATTTCTACAGACCAAATCATTGCCTCTGTCTATATGGAAAATGCAAAAGGTAGATTAAGCTTTTTAGTTGCTCCAGTGCATTTAGTCTGAAAAACAAAGCAACTTTGCAAATGGGTTTAATTCAAAAAAAAAAATTCTCCCACAGTTTGTCTCCATGGTTACAGACTACAAACAAACTCTTTGTAGTCAGATCCTGCAGTCATGACGTTTCTTTTTCAATGCTCCTCTGTACCTTACTAACATATAGTGACTATAAAGAAGAATGGGTGAGATACACGGGCGCGCTGGCACTTTACAGATCGGGATGCCCAAGGACCGCTTATGTATGTTCTTCCCAAATCACACAGGTAAGAATTAGATTATTTCCTGGAATATGCAGACACCATAAAAAGCAACAGGAAATAAATAAAGGAATGTGCTTGAAAGATTAAAAAAAAAAAAAAAAAAAATCTTTGTGTTGCTTCAATTTGCAACTTATTGCAATGAGTGAGTTTGCATTGGAGCTGCATACCGAAAACGGGAGATTCATTTATTTATTTTTTTATTTTATTTTCCATTTTGGACAAACTGGACTAACTAATCTCATTTGCGTACGACGGTAGAAAATGTGAGAAAATAAATAAATAAATAAATACGCCTTTCGCTGTAGATTTTTTTTCTTGGCAATTAGGCGAATCTGTGAGGAAATTAATGTGATTTTTTTTTTTTCCTCGCAGTTTAAGCTTCTCCCGTCTCCGGAGTGACAGCTCCGACTTTCCTGCTTAGATCCACATCAGGCTGACTGATGCACCCGCCGACTAATCGCATGTCAAACACCAGATATTTTATGTAATAAATTACAGGCAAAAAGTAATTTCAGTGTCATTTATCAGCATTATTATCAGTCCTGTTTCTCGGGATTAATCAAACATTTTTTTTTTCTTTTTTTCCCTTTTTAACTCCATTCGTATCGTACTGGGGAGGAAAGCAGCGTCCTCGGCACAACGGTTGGCAACTGAGGGGTTAATTTCTACCTTTTTTATAAAAAAAAAAATAATTTAATATTTTTTAAGCAATTATCAGATGGGGGAAAAAAGCAAATATTGCAAAAAAAAAAAAATATATAAAAAATAAATAGTAAATATTTTAATGTTAAAAAAAAAAATGACCACAAAATAAATAAATAAATAAAATAGAAAAAAAAATAAAAATCATTGTCACTTTCTTAATAGATGCCTCGGGATTGGGCGAGGTCGTTGCCAAGGAGACCGTGAAGCGGAATATTAATAACGCCGCCCTCCCTCACTCACAATCTATGGGGTAATTACATTTACATTTTAATTTAGTAAAAACACATCTATTATGATTTCCACTCCCCCCCCTCCCCCCCCCCCTCCGCACAAACAACCGTCCTGATTTACAATTAATTAATAGGGTCAGGATATGATATTTGACAGGGGTTTATTGAACTGCGCACGTCGCACCGGATAGAAAAATCGGGAAAGGTCACCATTAAAGCGACACTCGCCCAATGATCGGGGACTGTGCTCGGAAACCGGCCGTCCCCACAAAGTTCCCAACGCAATCGCTGATGGAGGGGGATAATTTTTAGGTCTTTTATTCAAATAATTGGGTCTAAAAATAATTTTTCTAGTTGCTTTTCATTAAAAATTCTGCCCAGTTTTTTTTTTCTGTGGCTTCTGCGCTGCTGGCTACAGAATGAGTAAACTGGGAATCCATCAGCGAGCTCGTTCTGAT
The DNA here is from genome assembly GCF_032444005.1 of Ranitomeya imitator. Classification (NCBI taxonomy): domain Eukaryota; kingdom Metazoa; phylum Chordata; class Amphibia; order Anura; family Dendrobatidae; genus Ranitomeya; species Ranitomeya imitator. The sequence goes on from NC_091291.1 coordinate 138,979,538, forward strand.
GGACGGAAGGTTTCTGATCTGTCTTTTCTTAACCGATTTATGACCACCTCAAAGTCTAGTATGCCGGTGAAACATCTGGTAAAAGCCAAAATGGTGCAAAAGTTTTAAGGACACCCGAATGCAAAAATGTTTAGCCCCAAACGCAGGCAAAAAACCGCATACAAACGCATGCACATGCAGCGGTTTTTTCCCGTCATGCGTAAGCTGATGCGGATAAAAATAACGCTGGGTAAAAATACGTTTTGGCATGCATTTGCGTATGCAGATGATACGCTGCGCACATATACGCAAATGTGAACTTAGCCTTATTTTATTTATTTTTTTAATAAAAAACAGCACCACCCCTGTCCACAGGTCACATCTGGTATTGCACCTTCGCTACAGCTTTAATACCGCACACAACCTGCAGGTTTCTGCACAGATTCCCGCGCCAATGTCCACTCAGGAAAGCGCTACCAAGCTGTGCCAGGCGGTTTTCAATGAGAAAACGGCTTCTTTTATTTGGACCGGGCTTCAGAACTATTTTAATAGCGATTCCACACATTTCCAGGCATATTTGCAAACTACAAAGAAATCTAAATAAAAAAATAAATCTGCACAAATCGTACAGATTTTATTTCCGGACTATATCACATTATTGAAAATATTAACAGCGCCACCCAGTGGGCACATTAGGAAGAAAAAAAAAATATATTTCTGAGCAAATTTTAATATCATTGGATATTTAGGAATTAAATGCAGAATTTCACTGTATAAATGCAAAAAATGGCGTTTGTGTAGAGACACATTATGAGGTCACTTACGGTAGGGCTGGAGCGCCAGGTGGTGTGGTGGACCCGGGTGGGATAAGCCTGCGGTGCCCACATGGGGCGGATCATCGTGGGCAGTGCCCGACTGCTGCAGCGCCAACTCTATCTCTTCATCATTTAATCCTGCAAAACGGGGGACAGAAATACAGATGAGAAGAGACAAGATCCAGTGTGTGCGGCAGGGTCCCATTATACCACCGACACTTTTATACCAGGAGGGTAATAAACTATCGAGCGTGATCTTATACACTGAGCGTGAATATTAGTTTGATTTTTTTATTTTCTCAACAGTTTTATTATCGCGGCTCGACGCTTAACACCCCACAACCACTCCAGCTCATCAGCAACGGCAAGAGCGCTTTCAACCCCTTTCCCCCAAAATAAGGCAGCGGCTGCGGATTTTCAGCGCTTGCAAGGTTGGCACCCCTCATTCTGCTCACGTAAGGCGCAATGAAACCAGACAAAACAGAAGAAAACTAACCAAAGCTAATTATGTAAAGAGGGAGCTCGTTAACGCGCATCATTACTAGACGAGAGGAGAGGAAGTCGACGTTTTATGACAAAAGGAGAAATAAAAAGAAAATCAAAATGCACACTGAGCGATTATTGGAAAAAGGAGCAAAATACAAAAAGAATACCAAATAGCCCCGGCAGGAAAATGTCAGCAGATTAGTCACGAGGGGGTCACGTCCCCCTGGAAGATCTGCAGTTAGGCGGTCACATCGGATAATGAATCACAGGTCTTTTTTTAGAGAGATGGTGTGATTTGTGTCCCATATTAAATGGATTTAGTTTCCTCTGGTGCTGAAAGTTAATATCCTTTTCTATGCTGGTCAGAAACATGCAGCTTCTGCTTCAGCTGCTTCTGATCTGGTCATTACCTCTTCCTGTAAAAAATGGTCAGATTTTCTGCTGGTGAAAGGTTTGTCTTCCTGTGTTGAGTGCTAAAGAGAAGTGTTTGGAATAGAGTTGTTGTAGCACGTGTGTGTTTATTATCTGGTCCCTGGTCCCATTTAGTTTATTCCTCCCTGTCCCTATCCTCCTCATTGTTGGTTATTGTTTTTGTATGATTGGAGGTTTTCTATTACCCCTGTTTTGTCCGTGTCTTGTTTGCCTTACATTTCTGTCCCATGCCTCATGGATGGGGGAGGGGACAGATCTGGGGTTAACAGGAGCACAGTAAGGTCGGAGACTCAGGCCTCTCTACCTTCAAGAATATCCCCGGGACAGGGATCGTTAGGGTCCCAGTTTCAGGGACAGTTGAAAACCCCCTTCCTTACCGAAGACCGTCAGAGCGTGACAATTAACCTCCTTTAACACAGCTGCAGAGAGCAGTGACTGGCTGCAGAGAGCAGTGACTGGCTGCAGAGAGCAGTGACTGGCTGCAGAAAGCAGTGACTGGCCGCAGAGAGCAGTGACTGGCCGCAGAGAGCAGTGACTGGCCGCAGAGAGCAGTGACTGGCCGCAGAGAGCAGTGACTGGCTGCAGAGAGCAGTGACTGGCTGCAGAGAGCAGTGACTGGCTGCAGAGAGCAGTGACTGGCCGCAGAGAGCAGTGACTGGCCGCAGAGAGCAGTGACTGGCCGCAGCAATGTCAAAGTGACGTCACCGCTGCAGCCTGTACACTGACATTGGAGCAGTGATAAGAGGCAGGGAGGGCAGGTAACAACTCCGCTCCGGGGATGAGCCTATGGGCATATGATCTTTGAAAGGGAACAACCCCTTTAAATAAGCTTGCAAAAATCGTGAGACATATCCAATATTTCAAAACTATTCAGTCTATGAACAATCACGGACACGTGAACAGCCGCATTTACTATTAAGTGTAAGAGTTGTATCTGCAAAAAACATGAAAAGCACGAAAAAAAAAAAAAACACCCCAACAGACAGACATGTAAAAGACCCATACAGGTCCTAAAACTGACAGCGTTAGGGACGCCGAAAATTAAAACCGGTTATTGCCTGGAACTTTGTGTCGACCACAAATAATTAGCACAAACACACAACTCATGTCTCATCATCAGTATCGATAGTAAATAATGTCACCGGTAAGACGTCTTTAATAAAAGCTAACAGCATACAAGGATATACATGTAAGACTCACCTGAGACAATTTCACACCAAATTACTGAATAGAGTCACATGAAAGCTGCAGCTATGGAGGATCAACGATACTGGTAAAGTGACACGCGGCTGCCCTTATAGTCTTGTACAGAAGTAGAATATTGTCCCCATGTACAAAAATATCACTACTGTAATACTGCTCCCATGTACAAGAATATAACTACTATAATATTGCTCCTATGTACAAGAATATAACTACTATAATACTGCCCCTATATACAAGAATATAACTACTATAATACTGCTCCTATGTACAAGAATATAACTACTATAATACTGCCCCTATGTACAAGAATATAACTACTATAATACTGCCCCCTATGTACAAGAATATAACTACTATAATACTGCTCCTATGTACAAGAATATAACTACTATAATACTGCCCCTATGTACAAGAATATAACTACTATAATACTGCTCCTATGTACAAGAATATAACTACTATAATACTGCTCCTATGTACAAGAATATAACTACTATAATACTGCTCCTATGTACAAGAATATAACTACTATAATACTGCTCCTATGTACAAGAATATAACTACTATAATATTGCCCCTATGTACAAGAATATAACTACTATAATACTGCTCCTGTGTATTAGAATATAACTACTATAATACTGCCCCTATGTACAAGAATATAACTACTATAATACTGCCCCTATGTACAAGAATATAACTACTATAATACTGCCCCTATGTACAAGAATATAACTACTATAATACTGCCCCTATGTACAAGAATATAACTACTATAATACTGCTCCTATGTACAAGAATATAACTACTATAATACTGCCCCTATGTACAAGAATATAACTACTATAATACTGCTCCTATGTACAAGAATATAACTACTATAATACTGCTCCTGTGTATTAGAATATAACTACTATAATACTGCCCCTATGTACAAGAATATAACTACTATAATACTGCTCCTATGTACAAGAATATAACTACTATAATACTGCCCCTATGTACAAGAATATAACTACTATAATACTGCTCCTATGTACAAGAATATAACTACTATAATACTGCTCCTATGTACAAGAATATAACTACTATAATACTGCTCCTATGTACAAGAATATAACTACTATAATACTGCTCCTATGTACAAGAATATAACTACTATAATACTGCTCCTATGTACAAGAATATAACTACTATAATACTGCTCCTATGTACAAGAATATAACTACTATAATACTGCTCCTATGTACAAGAATATAACTACTATAATACTGCTCCTATGTACAAGAATATAACTACTATAATACTGCTCCTATGTACAAGAATATAACTACTATAATACTGCTCCTATGTACAAGAATATAACTACTATAATATTGCCCCTATGTACAAGAATATAACTACTATAATACTGCTCCTGTGTATTAGAATATAACTACTATAATACTGCCCCTATGTACAAGAATATAACTACTATAATACTGCCCCTATGTACAAGAATATAACTACTATAATACTGCCCCTATGTACAAGAATATAACTACTATAATACTGCCCCTATGTACAAGAATATAACTACTATAATACTGCTCCTATGTACAAGAATATAACTACTATAATACTGCCCCTATGTACAAGAATATAACTACTATAATACTGCTCCTATGTACAAGAATATAACTACTATAATACTGCTCCTGTGTATTAGAATATAACTACTATAATACTGCCCCTATGTACAAGAATATAACTACTATAATACTGCTCCTATGTACAAGAATATAACTACTATAATACTGCCCCTATGTACAAGAATATAACTACTATAATACTGCTCCTATGTACAAGAATATAACTACTATAATACTGCTCCTATGTACAAGAATATAACTACTATAATATTGCCCCTATGTACAAGAATATAACTACTATAATACTGCTCCTGTGTATTAGAATATAACTACTATAATACTGCCCCTATGTACAAGAATATAACTACTATAATACTGCTCCTATGTACAAGAATATAACTACTATAATACTGCCCCTATGTACAAGAATATAACTACTATAATACTGCTCCTATGTACAAGAATATAACTACTATAATACTGCTCCTATGTACAAGAATATAACTACTATAATATTGCCCCTATGTACAAGAATATAACTACTATAATACTGCTCCTGTGTATTAGAATATAACTACTATAATACTGCCCCTATGTACAAGAATATAACTACTATAATACTGCTCCTATGTACAAGAATATAACTACTATAATACTGCCCCCTATGTACAAGAATATAACTACTATAATACTGCCCCTATGTACAAGACTATAACTACTATAATACTGCCCCCTATGTACAAGAATATAACTACTATAATACTGCTCCTATGTACAAGAATATAACTACTATAATATTGCCCCTATGTACAAGAATATAACTACTATAATACTGCTCCTATGTACAAGAATATAACTACTATAATACTGCTCCTATGTACAAGAATATAACTACTATAATACTGCCCCTATGTACAGGAATATAACTACTACAATACTGCCTCCTATGTACAAGAATATAACTACTATAATATTGCCCCTATGTACAAGAATATAACTACTATAATACTGCTCCTGTGTATTAGAATATAACTACTATAATACTGCCCCTATGTACAAGAATATAACTACTACAATACTGCCTCCTATGTACAAGAATATAACTACTATAATACTGCTCCTATGTACAAGAATATAACTACTATAATACTGCTCCTATATACAAGAATATAACTACTATAATACTGCTCCTATGTACAGGAATATAACTACTATAATACTGATCCTATGTACAAGAATATAACTACTATAATACTGCCCCTATGAACAAGAATATAACTACTATAATACTGCTCCTATATACAAGAATATAACTACTATAATACTGCCCCTATGTACAAGAATATAACTACTATAATACTGCCCCTATGTACAAGAATATAACTACTATAATACTGCTCCTATGTACAAGAATATAACTACTATAATACTGCCCCTATGTAAAAGAATATAACTACTATAATACTGCCCCTATGTACAAGAATATAACTACTATAATACTGCTCCCTATGTACAAGAATATAACTACTATAATACTGCTCCCTATAGACAATAAGATGAATCTAAATGACAGGATCTTTATTTTTGTGCAATGAGTGTACTTCAAAGATCTCAATATTGTAATACATATAACAGCGCCATAGCTCAGTAATGTATGAACTGGTGTCTCAGCTTTTACTCTGCACATATAATAACATATATATATATATATATATATATATCTATCTATCTCTTTGTATCAGTCCCCCCCCCACCCCGTTCTTCTATCAGACGGATGACAAGAGGTTAACAAGAGCAGATCGTCCGGGAGAGAAGGACGTTGCAGCGTTGGCTGATATTATAAACTCCTCGCCGTTGTTTATCACTAGCCTGACTAATGCAGATTTTTTTTTGTTTCGAATAATCTAATGCAAATTAGACACACGCGTCTCCCAGTTGATTGCTATCTGAGCTGAATAATCTGCGAGACACCGAGGGGACACAAGGCAAGGACTCGGCAGCACGCAGCAACCGTCAACCTTCGGATGGCAACACACGGCGCAGACCCCGCTATATGGGACGCCGTGTATCCGTCAAATTCATCTTATTTTTTACCGTACAGTAGAATTCTTCCGCTTTATCTTAACTCAGCATCGACTTGTCCGAATACATAAGACTCTGCCGCCACATCCGTACCGGAAGCCGCGATATTAGAAACTGTCCCATAAAATAGAAGAATTCGAAGGCGATGTTATAATACCGCCAATAAATGGTCAGCGGAGTGCAGGCTGCCACCAATACGGCCTGTATTCTCCGGGCAGCGGGAGGCTCTATGGATTCCTCACAGTCCAGCTGGACTATTCAACACCTGGATTGTGGTCTTTATATAAAGCAGAATATATAGAATTAATCCACAGCACCCCCTGCTTGTTCACGGCCTTCACAGAGCGAACTTTCATTTTGGGACCTGTTGTCTTTACACCGGACAGAAGTCGGATGGAGAAAAGATGGAACAGCGCCTCATTACATATATACCTACGGTCAAGATATGGTGCTTGAGTTGCCCCCTTAGGGACCAGGCTTTTTTTTTTTTTTTTTTTTTTAGTACTTTCGCCTCTGGTCTTTCCTGATGCATAACTTTAGAGAGATTATATATATATATATATATATATATATATATATATATATATATATATATATATATATATATATATATATATATATATATATATATATATATATATATATATATATATATATATATATATAGCCATTGCAGGTCTTTGTGTTTTTGTTTTTAAAGTTCTAAATTACTTTTCAGTCTATCATATGGGAAAATTAATAGAAAATTAAAATAAATTAAGGTGAAATAGTAAAAAAATAAAAATAAAAAAAATTGCATAGAACTTTTTTTTTTTTTTCATTGAATGACGTAAATAGGTAAATAAAAAAAAAGGCGTTTGTAAAAAATAGATAAATAAATGAATAAATAAAAATTGGGATTTTTGCCAACATTTTCCAGCAAGGTTTTAATTTTTCCATCCATCAATAGAAGTTATTTTTTGAGTGGCGAGTGGACAGTTTTATAGATTCCATTTTCAGCATTTTTTTAATCAGGTTTGGTGACTGAAAAATTCCAATTTTAACACGGATTTTTTAGTTTATCATTTCATAGACTGGACTTTTAAGAACAGGTCAATACAAACAGGTTTATTTCATTGATTCTATTTCCCTGTTAAAAATAAAGTAACACATTTTTATATTTCTTTAACACTGATTTTTTTATTTTTATTTTTTAAATATTTTTAGTCGCCTAAACGTTAACCTGCGTGCCTTCGGTATATAAGGAAAGGTCAGTCTCCTATGGAGTCGATGCGGAGATCACAGGACGGCCAAGATGGCAGCGATGGATCTTCAGCAGATCCCAGCTGCCATAATAACCCATTAGATGAATATCCGTCACTAGAAATTGCTGCCCCATCAGACAGCAGCATGATGTAGGGGCAGAGACCAGGATTCCAGTGATGGGCACTTGCTTATCTTCTGCAGTTCTGCGAGTTTTCTTAATGAGGCAGTTCTGCTCTGAGGTCCACCATCTACACGAGGACTTGTTTAACCCTGCCTAGCTATTCTGATTGGCAGCTTTCTGCCTATGCACAGTGCAGCAAGATAACTGCCAATCAATGGTGCAAGAATAGTCAAACAGAACTCATCATTAAAAGGCCTAGCAGATAAAACCATGATATCTAAGTACAGCAAGGAGCTGTGATCAGCGCCGCCCCAATCTTGTGCAGTCCTAAAGATTGGACGCATTAACCTAGTGACACCTTCCCTTTAAAGACTCCTATTTGCTGTTGGGCACATGGACATTAGAAGTAATAGACTGACAGAGCCGAACCCAACAACGCACTAATCGGAGCTCAGTTATAAGGAGGAAGAGGTTAATGATGGATCCTGTGTTATCTACTGTATATAGAGATGTTATCAGTCATTGTACAGGAGGAGGAGGTGAGCTGTGACATCATGTATTGTGAATGGTGGATCCTGTGTTATCAGCTGTATATAGAGGTGTTATCAGTCATTGTACAGGAGGAGGAGGTGAGCTGTGACATCATGTATTGTGAATGGTGGATCCTGTGTTATCAGCTGTATATAGAGGTGTTATCAGTCATTGTACAGGAGGAGGAGGTGAGCTGTGACATCATCTATTGTGAATGGTGGATCCTGTGTGATCTACTGTATATAGAGATGTTATCAGTCATTGTACAGGAGGAGGAGGGGAGCTGTGACATTATGTATTGTGAATGGTGGATCCTGTGTTATCTACTGTATATAGAGGTGTAATCAGTCATTGTAAAGGAGGAGGAGGTGAGCTGTGACATCACCTATTGTGTATGGTGGATCCTGTGTTATCTACTGTATATAGAGGTGTAATCAGTCATTGTAAAAGAGGAGGAGGTGAGCTGTGACATCACCTATTGTGTATGGTGGATCCTGTATTATCTACTGTACATAGAGGTGTAATCAGTCATTGTAAAGGAGGAGGAGGTGAGCTGTGACATCATCTATTGTGTATGTTGGATCCTGTGTTATCTACTGTATATAGAGGTGTTATCAGTCATTGTACAGGAGGAGGAGGTGAGCTGTGACATCACCTATTGTGAATGGTGGATCTTGTGTCATTATAATCCTGCCTGTGATGATGACACAGCTGTACTGAAAGAGGAGTCTCCTAAAAATATTTTTTATTATATTGCTCGTAATACAGAAGGTTGAAAAAATATAACATTTAGCAAGAACATCTTATTTCTGATGACACACCCATAACAGTTTATCTGAGCTTCTTTAAAGGGAATGTGTTAGGATTTAACTCAGGATCAGTAATGTAATGCATGTACACAGTGACTGCACCAGCAGAATAGTGAGTGCAGCTCTGGAGTATAATACAGGATGTAACTCAGGATCAGTAATGTAATGCATGTACACAGTGACTGCACCAGCAGAATAGTGAGTGCAGCTCTGGAGTATAATACAGGATGTAACTCAGGATCAGTAATGTAATGTATGTACACAGTGACTGCACCAGCAGAATAGTGAGTGCAGCTCTGGAGTATAATACAGGATGTAACTCAGGATCAGTAATGTAATGTATGTACACAGTGACTGCACCAGCAGAATAGTGAGTGCAGCTCTGGAGTATAATACAGGATGTAACTCAGGATCAGTAATGTAATGTATGTACACAGTGACTGCACCAGCAGAATAGTGAGTGCAGCTCTGGGGTATAATACAGGATATAACTCAGGATCAGTAATGTAATGTATGTACACAGTGACTGCACCAGCAGAATAGTGAGTGCAGCTCTGGAGTATAATACAGGATGTAACTCAGGATCAGTAATGTAATGTATGTACACAGTGACTGCACCAGCAGAATAGTGAGTGCAGCTCTGGAGTATAATACAGGATGTAACTCAGGATCAGTAATATATGTACACAGTGACTGCACCAGCAGAATAGTGAGTGCAGCTCTGGAGTATAATACAGGATGTAACTAAGGATCAGTACAGGATCAGTAATGTAATGTATGTACACAGTGACTGCACCAGCAGAATAGTGAGTGCAGCTCTGGAGTATAATACAGGATGTAACTCAGGATCAGTACAGGATCAGTAATGTAATGTATGTACACAGTGACTGCACCAGCAGAATAGTGAGAGCAGCTCTGGAGTATAATACAGGATGTAACTCAGGATCAGTAATGTAATGTATGTACACAGTGACTGCACCAGCAGAATAGGGAGTGCAGCTCTGGAGTATAATACAGGATGTAACTCAGGATCGGTAATGTAATGTATGTACACAGTGACTTCACCAGCAGAATAGTGAGTGCAGCTCTGGAGTATAATACAGGATGTAACTCAGGATCAGTAATGTAATGTATGTACACAGTGACTGCACCAGCAGAATAGTGAGAGCAGCTCTGGAGTATAATACAGGATGTAACTCAGGATCAGTAATGTAATGTATGTACACAGTGACTGCACCAGCAGAATAGTGAGAGCAGCTCTGGAGTATAATACAGGATGTAACTCAGGATCAGTAATGTAATGTATGTACACAGTGACTGCCCCAGCAGAATAGTGAGTGCAGCTCTGGAGTATAATACAGGATATAACTCAGGATCAGTAATGTATGTATACAGTGACACCAGTCAGAGTAAGATAGGTAGATAACTATATATGTTATATGATGTTTAATAGCTGAAGATGCAAAGAAAATGTGAACCATTAGTTTTGTCATCTTCCGCTGGTCTCTTGCCAGTTTCATGGCTTTTGGATCAGTATCGGTGACTTTAGCATCAGCCATATTCGAGTCCCATCCAGGTGTCAGTGATCTCTTTCTACAATATTTGTTGGGTCCTAAAGCTCAATGAATTTTTATTGCCCAGATCCGATGTCTGTGGGTCACCTGCTGTAATGTACAGATGTAGCAGAGCTGACATTGTGTCTTCATCAGCTGTACCATTTGTGCATTTTGTCTGTTTTTAGCAATGATTACGGTATATAGCCCGTTTTCCTGCAGTCCTATGCAAAAAAAAAATAATAATAAATGACACATCGTTTCATCAGCACTGGATGTGTTAAATGACAAACTCAGCTCTGCTACAATATCTGTTAGCACTTTCCTCCTAAACTTGGCCTCATCGGAAGGAATAAATTATGTTGTCACCTCATTAGCCGTTTACCCCCATATTGATGGGTGCTATTGTGCCCAATGCGGTACGCAGCCCCCCACACCCACTACAAGCCCCCTGGAGCAAGGTGCCTCAGGCTGCGGCGGTAATGAGAGGGTTAAGGTGGAGTTGGGAGAGCGTGCAGGGCGAGAGAGCCGTTAAAAGTCCCCGGCTGACCCTTAAGACCCCTATTTCCCAGAGCCCTGTATAAAATTGAATTTTTTAAACATAAATTACACGTAATGACGACACAGTAAAAACTAACAGTAATGGAAAGCTGTGCTGTATTTCATTAGGCGAGCGGGCTCTGTGCTACCTGATACAGACGGCTCTTGTTTATGAGTTAGTGTGTTAGCAGATGTGGATAGAGGCATTCTCCTCGACCTTGCTCTTCTCATTGGGGCATGAAATTACGATGCCAGCACCTTCATATTACAGCCATAAATACTGTAAACTGCAAATTTAAGCCAACGGCTCCTATTGTCTCCGAACATAAAGCTGATCGGTATTTATTTAAAAGGGGCGAGGGAAAAATATTATATATCACATTGTTTATGGGTTTTTACGCCTGCCCCTCTTGCACAACAGCGGCGAGATCTATAATAATATATATATATATATATATATATATATATATATATATATATATATATATATATATATATATATATATATATATATATATATATATAATCCACATAGAATAGACACAAAAGATAAGAATGTAACATTAATCTATTTGTAGCCAATTAAACAAAATGACGGCGTCGTTACATTTTCCTGAATTTCGATGTTGACACTTTGTTTCGCGCTTTGTTCATATTTCCATTTTTCCGTTCATTTAAAGATACAATTTATGATAAAAACAAATCCTATATAAATAGAAAAGAGGGGCCGGAATGATTATTATGGGGGTTCACCTGGATTTTTAGAAACAGGCAGAAAAAGAAAAAAAATATAACAGAACCCTGATGGACCCCAAAAATCAATGAGGTCTCACTGCTTCCGTTTGTGTCCATTTTGCGCATGAATTCAGTCTGTCCCTAAAAAAAGTGGAACAAACGGACCGTCAAAAATGCTAGTGTGAACGCAATGTAATTTTACCCAGATTTTTTTTTTTTTTTACATGACAGGCAGGACAGAAATTAGTAGCTGGGTCCTGAAAGGCAAATCTGCAAAGTTCTATGGAGAGGTGAATTGCTGCATAAATAGATTTACTATGCGGAAATCTGGAAAAGTTTGGTAGGAGCCACTGAAGAAGCAGTAAGCGCAGCGATACTAGTGGTCACCCAGCTTTCCCGGATATTACACTCAGGATTTGTATCAGCCTTATATCAGATGACTTTTTGAGTGTAGAAATACATTTTACACAATTATCAATTCAATTTGTTTAAAAAAAAATATATATATATTTAGAAAAATTACTGTAAAATTCCCGGATCGGAGAAAACTGATAAATGTGGAATGTAAGGACGGCTTTGGAGCTTTGGAACCCGGACGGTCTTGTTAATTCGTTTTTTTTTTATACCTTTATACAAAATCAAAACAAACTACAGGTTGGGTTTTGTCAATTTACTAAGTAATTGCCGCTGAAGTGAAAAAATAAAAAACAAATTGGCTTCAGGAAGACGACAGCTGCAGATGGCAGCACACGTGCCAAGGTGCAAGACCAAGACGTGGTGTCATCAGCGCCTCCCCGGGGGCACAAAACGCACTTTAAAAAGAAATCAAGAACAAGCGTGGAAGACTGCCATACAACGTACGGTAGATCCGAAAACGGTCTGAGTTTTACCCTTTTATTGGAAAGAATAGCGTGGGACCCTCCGATGGGACCCCGACTGATCCCCAAAAAGAGGGTCATATTCCCTGTGATGCAAAACTGTGGCCAGGAGGGTTTTAAAAGAGTGGCAGGTCGAGCACGTAAGCTGCGCTGCACTCCAGTCTATGGCGGTGACGGTGACAGCGGGGCGCAGGGCTCAGCAATCTCCAGAATTTGGGCACCTTGTGCGACCTGCCGTTCCATGCGCCTCCTCCTGGTTCAAGTCTTGCAGAAGAACAGGAACAAGTGGCCCCGTCCTGGCGATCATGAGACCCAAACTGGGTTATTCGCTAGGAAAGCCATTCTCAGTGTGAACAGTGAACTCAGGGTGGTCCCGAGTTCAGGAGAGAGCGGCTACAAGAAAGGAGCGGCGTGCTAGGAAGGTCTGCTATAAATAATGGGTTAATGCTGCGCTCGGTAATGGTCGTCCCCTCGGAGCATGAAGCAATGTCACTCCGCTGAGCCCTGGCATACTGATGCAACACCTGGAGCAGATGAGCTGCGCAGACCCTGATGCAACAGCCGGGCCCAGCTGCGCCCCTGCGTCTATTCTCATCCTAATAGAGACATAGTGTGTACCTGGTGGAAACATCTCAGGGGGCGCCCTCCTGCCCCCCGCACTGCAAACTCAGCTCTCCATCTTCAGAAAAAAAATATAGGATTTATCATCGCGGCTTCCACCGGGACCTCACAGAAGTAAGGGAGTAATGGACCTGAAAATAGGAAGATGCTTTACAAAGCAGACAGGGGGATAAAGACCCCCGGTGACTGCACCGTCCCGAGGTCACCACTTACCCAGACGGTACAGGGTGGGCTGCAACATTCTGCAGGGCACAGAGGGTCATGCCTCTCCCAGGCAGTCATTGCCACCCAGAGACCACCACGGCTAATATAAGCGGCCTTATTGGCTTAAGGCCGCCATGCCGGGTCTATGGAGCCGCCATCAATCACAGGGGAATAGATCCATGTCACCGGCTTAATTAGGCTTTAATTACAAGGAATTGCGCGGTTTTTCTATTTCTCAGTCTTTCCATGCCCCGCAATATTCCAGCTGGAGACTCCATTTTTTTTTTCCTTAAATCAGACCGAATACATCCCCATTTATTCTTGCCTGGCATTTATAAAGAATAAAATTTGCTTATTCTGTCAGGCTTTGTGCCCACGTTCAGGATTGTTTGCAGAATTTTCCTGATCAAAACCGGACGCCTTTCGCAGGAAATCCACTCGTTTTTTTTTTCCACTTTTTCGCGTTTTTTTCCGGAGCTTCCCAATACAATAATGTAGCGGGAAATCTGCAGATTTTCCACAACATTAATGAACAAGCTGCATTTTTTTGTGGAAAAAAATGCAACATGGGCACAAAAATTGCGGAATGCATTAAAATAATTTAAACATTTTTTTGCGTTTTTTTGCAGCAGAAAACCGACGAAAAAACGCTACAAATCCTGAACGTGGGCACACAGCGTAATAGAGCTTTGCTGTGAATGTGCCGACGTCCTGCAGAGTTTGTGGAATGTTTTATATCGGGGCTGTGTGCAGGCTGGACTGCAGAGTAAAGCATGGTGGAGACCGAGCAGCTGTGCAGCATCTTTGTGAAATATTACTTAATAAAGTCTGGGGTGGTTTTCTGATGTGTATATATCAGGGGCACAAAATACTGCAAAGGTTGAGACCCCCGCTTGCAAAGTTTTACAAATCCTGGAGCACTAAGAGGAGAGGAAAATAACTGGTCACATTTTTTTTCTTTACAGTTTCCTAAAAAATCCGCAAATTCTGCAGCATGGGCACTGTGGATTGCGTTTTCCATAGGTTTACATTGTACTGTAAACGCATGGAAAGCTGCTGTGGTCCTGCAGCTGCAGATCCGCTGTGGATCCGCAGTAGAATCCGCAACGTGTGCACATACGTAACCTTATGATCCAGCAATAATATGTGCTGCCAACAACATGTAATTCCGTCTGTGTCACCATAAGCTCCCAAAGGAAGTGAACAGAAAAAGCACAATATTCACTATTATCTATAAAATCATTTTTTATTAAATAATTTTTAAGATATAAACTAAACTACAATAAATACAAAATTTCTCAAACCACAGGCGCCCCCTGAAGAAGTGTGGACAAAACGCGCGTCGGGGTGGAGGGACTTGGCACTTATCTCACACATAGTAAGTATAGCGCTTATTATTAATTTATAGATTTATATACCCTGTTCATTTCATGGCAACACAGAGTTGATCTCTTGGTTATTGGAGCTCAATATAGGATTCTATGAAATATATTGCTGTGGTATAAGAAATTTACATTGAGCTGACCCTGGGATCATGTATCCATTGCCGATATGTATACTGAGGGGGGTTGGACATCATAACTAATGGGTCATGATACTACTTGGTACCATTAAGCAAATGTGCTGCCAATTTTGGATTAATTGTGTACGCGCTTTGTGTTTAATGACATCAGTAGCTGGATAGTCCCTCACATCTGAGGTATTCGGTGTATTGTTATTTATTGTAGATTAGTTTATATCTTAAAAATTATTTAATAAAACATTATTTTATAGATAATGGTGAATATTGTGCTTTTTCTGTTCACTTCCTTTGGGAGCTTATGGTGAGACAGACGGAATTACAACGTGTGCACATGGCCTGATAGGAAAACTGCAGCAACAACAGCCCAGATCACCTTTAGATGAGAGCAATGCTCAGAATATCAGGAAAAAAAGGCTAAAATAATAAAAATTATGTATTTATTGAAATGTACAGTAATTTAAAAAGTTTATTCCTAAGGGGGGAAAAAAAAAAGAGCGTGATAAATAACCTGCAGAAAAAAAGACTCATATATATATATATATATATATATATATTTATTTTTTTACAAGGAAATTATAGTTATTAAAAAAAATATAAAATAAATTGAATGAAATGGGCTTAGATTAGTTGGAATTGCCGTTTTCAGACAGATGTGTCACCTGCATTGCGCCGCGGGGTCGGTGACTCGATCCTTCAGTTAATATTTTCCCGCTCCCCATTTCCTTTGCTGGCAGAGGGGAGATCAATGCCGGAGCTTTGTTTGACGCCTGTCATTCTACGTCGCTACACGACAACATTTCTGACAACGAGCTCATTTCTCACTGACAGAAAATCTGTGAGCAGCAGCTAAAGATGAGTCGGCGATCGGCCGCACTGAACCTTCCTCCCATCACTGCCGCCATTCCTCATAACTAAGGAAAACACAATCTAAAAAGAAAACATTTAATCAATTTTACAATGAAGTGCAGTCGTGGATTTGTCGGTCGCCTTTAGGCAAACGTGGCCGAGACGAGCAGCCGTGCAGCCCAAGTTCGCTCAATGCCGCTGCTACTTTGCTGCACTATGGAAGTAAATGGAGCCACGTTGTGACCTCTACACTACCGCCACGCACGATCTGCAGAAAATTCAAGTCTCGTTGTTTGCGACTTCCTTCCGGCGGCAGTGCAGTGTCGCAACGTGGCACCATTTACTTCTATAGTGCAGCAATGTAGCAGCGGCACCGAGCCAAATACTGCTGCAGCGCGACAGCGGTCGTGGCCAAAACTGCCCTGTAGCCCTAGCATTACTACAATTTTCTGCAGCACCAAAGGATTAGGCATGGTGAAACTCAGTATGTCCAATCCTTTTCCCTACATATGAAAGTCAGTTTTAGGGATTTTTTTTTTTTTTTTTAAGAAGTTAATTTCGTATGAGGCTACGCGGGGGGCTCACGCTGAATGTAGGAGGCTACGCGGGGGGGGGGGGGTCATGCTGTGCATAGGGGCCCATAATGTATATCAGAAGCTATGTGGGGGCTTATACTGTTGTGAGATAGCGCTCCCTGAGTCTGTTGGGGGACACTCGCTTGGCAGCGGGATTAAAGCACACAGGCTCGGTTTCTCACATAAACAGTCTATTCCGGCTTATTTAGACTCACAACCAGCATAACGTAAAGTCCATTACATCACATTTTATACGACTTCAACTCACAGTCACTAAACACACCAGACTTTTCATTCGTCCACTTACCATGGGTGACCGCACACTTCAAAAACATGGAACATCATAGGCACTAAAAGTCTGTTCTACTGGCAGATACTCGTCTGCCCATAACCCCCTTTATCTGGAGTTACCTTACAGGAGCTCCTGCTCACGCTGACACCTGTCAGTCCTCTCTCCTGGGAAAAGCTGCCTTACTGGGATCACCGTCCTTGTGACCAGGGCACTCCAGATCTGCAAAAGGAACGGCAGCTTCCCCAACGCAGTGCAGTCACAGACTCTGCACATACAGCCTCGCCATGTGCTATTCAGGAAGTCCAGTCCTTGGACCTTCCAACACACAGGCCTTCAGGTCCATGGCCTCAGCATGTGCTTTCCAGGAATCTGATCCTACTCCAAGGATCTTCCAACACATAGGCCATCCAGGACCTTACCCTCTGACCATTCAGGTTCATACACTCAGAACATGTGACCCAAACCATGGTCACATTATGTACCTGTAACCACCCCCATAGATGTGAGGTATGTGGTTAGTCAGTCCCACCCAGCTCTCCAACTAACCCTGTAAGCCCCCCTTTTAACTAAACACTTGCGGAACTGCATCCCAGAAAACACAAATTTTTGGCTTACAGCGTAGAGGACAGTCTCTGTCTCTGTGACACATACCGGCCATTCACAACGACGCCAGTCACTGTCTCACACTGTATATAAGGGCCCATAATGTACACTGCTCAAAAAAATAAAGGGAACACTTAAACAGAATCTAACTAAGTAAATCAAACTTCTGTGAGATCAAACCGACCACTTAGGAAGCAACACTGATTGACAATCAATTTCACATGCTGTTGTGCAAATGGAAAAGACAACAGATGGAAATTATTGGCAATTATCAAGACACAGTCAAAGGAGTGGTCCTGCAGGTGAGGACCACAGACCACATCTCAGTACCAATGCTTTCTGGCTGATGTTTTGGTAACTTTTGAATGTTGGTTGCGCTTTCACACTCGTGGTAGCATGAGACAGACTCTACAACCCACACAAGTGGCTCAGGTAGTGCAGCTCATCCAGGATGGCACATCAATGCGAACTGTGGCAAGAAGGTTTGCTGTGTCTGTCAGTGTAGTGTCCAGAGGCCGGAGGTGCTACCAGGAGACAGGCCAGTACATCAGGAGATGTGGAGGGGGCTGTAGGAGGGCAACAACCCAGCAGCAGGACTGCTACCTCAGCCTTTGTGCAAGGAGGAACAGGAGGAGCACTGCCAGAACCCTGCAAAATGACCTCCAGCAGGCCACAAATGTGCATGTGTCTGCACAAACGGTTAGAAACCGACTACATGAGGATGGTCCGAGTGCCCAACGTCCACAGATGGGGGTTGTGCTCACAGCCCAACACCGTGCAGGATGCTTGGCATTTGCCACAGAACACCAGGATTGGCAAATTCGCCACTGGCACCCTGTGCTCTTCACAGATGAAAGCAAGTTCACACTGAGCACATGTGACAGACGTGACATAGTCTGGAGACACCGTGGAGAGCGATCTGCTGCCTGCAACATCCTTCAGCATGACCGGTTTGGCAGTGGGTCAGGAATGGTGTTGGGTGGGATTTCTTTGGAGGGCCGCACAGCACTCCATGTGCTCGCCAGAGGTAGCCTGACTGCCATTAGGTACCGAGATGAGATCCTCAGACCCCTTGTGAGACCATATGCTGGTGCGGTTGGCCCTGGGTTCCTCCTAATGCAGGACAATGCCAGACCTCATGTGGCTGGAGTGTGTCAGCAGTTCCTACAAGATTAAGGCATTGACGCTATGGACTGGCCCACCCGTTCCCCAGACCTGAATCCAATTGAGCACATCTGGGACATCATGTCTCGCACCATCCACCAACATCACGTTGCACCACAGACTGTCCAGGAGTTGGCGGATGGTTTAGTCCAGGTCTGGGAGGAGATCCCTTAGGAGACCATCCGCTGCCTCATCAGGAGCATGCGTGTAGGGAGGTCATACGTGGAGGCCACACACACTACTGAGCATCATTTCCTTGTCTTGAGGCATTTCCACTGAAGTTGGATCAGCCTGTAACTTCATTTTCCACTTTTATTTTGAGCATCATTCCAACTCCAGACCTACGTGGGATATTAGTTGTGATTTACGTTGATCATTTTTAGGTTTTATTGTTCTCGACTTATTCCACTATGTAATGACTAAAGATTTACACCTGGAATATTTCATTCAGTGATATCTAGGATGTGGGATTTTAGTGTTCCCTTTATTTTTTTTGAACAGTGTATATTGGAGGCTATGTGGGGGCTCATACTGAATGTAGGGCTCATACGATATATAGGGGGATGTCTGCGTACTTAATTCCGCTCAATATTATGTGATCCAAAATAATTATAATTAATATGTTACTATAAATATTGAGCAGAATTAATTTCAGCCTATTTATTCAGCCCCCTACAGTCACGGTTTCTCATGTGGCACCTTGGGAAAATTAATTGCCCACTACTGGCCTACGGGATAGTAGGGAAGGAGACAATAGGTAGGGGGTTCTGCAAAGTGCAAATCTCTAAGGAAAGTGTGCAGACACTGAACAAGCAGGGGACCCTAATGTATTGCAGCGGAATAGCTTAAGAAATATGCAACTTTTTCCCAAAAACAAACATTTTTTTGTTTTGTGGCTGCAGGACGGTCAGTGCGACATAAGGAGGAGACGCCACGACTGCAGGGGGAAAATGATCAGGGCGAGCGGTGTACTCGGTGCATTTCCTTTTCGCTTGGAGCAAGGGCCTGGGGAGGAGGTGCAGAGTTGGCATTTGCATCCTGAGGCCCGGCAAGCTGGAAGCCATCCAGTCGATAACCTGACCATCACAGCAAGGTTTGTAATTAAAAGGTCGGTGACCTGGAAAGCTAGGCCCGACTCCCAGGACTTCTCGGTAATGACGGATCTATTAAATTAAGGCTGTTATGAAATCAATGCTAAAAAGGCTTTCACGGTAACGAGATTCCATCCAAGGACGGTTCCATCTTCTTAACCCTTTAGGTGTCTTTTGGGACGGGATAGCTCTGCTCCGAAGGTGTTAAAATCAGCCGTCGCAATCTCCGGTCTTGGCTTTGGATGCTTTACATATGTAAGCACGGGTGGCGGAGAGCCGTATATCACCGGTGAAAAGCAAGCAGTCGGTAGGCAGCCTCAACCCCGCCGGCCCCTGTCATGTCAGCAATGGGTAAATAAATTCTTAAAAATGGGAAAGAACCAAGAACATTAAAAGGGATACTAACGATTTATTACACAGATCGTGGCCGCTCCCAACCTGGGGGCGCGGATGTGACCCCTCCAATCCTCGAGTCCCGTAGACTTGCTCCGATGACTGTTTTACGCATATATTTAAAAGCCGAAATTCTGCATCAATCATAGAAAATCATCAGAGCGCTCCATCACAGATGCGCCTCTGCACTTATACCTGCCTGGATACAGCCGATCGCGACCCCCCGAGAGAGCGCGGTGGGGTAAAATGGAAAAATGAAAACTATTTCCTATAGAAGCTTCTATTTGCAGCATTAGCCTTCGGACGCTATAAATTAAAATGCGTCCAATACGGAGTTTCCATTAAATTTTCATCCTCCTAGAAAAGTACAGTCATGGACACAAGCTGAAATGTTACACGTGCTGCAAACGGGAACGTTCCACCTCCACGACTTGTGCACGAGAAAGAACTAGAAGGAAATCTTCAATTGACAGGAGATTAAAAAAAATAGAAACTTTAAAGTAAAATTGAGCGTAAAAGTTTTTTGCTGTTTTTTTTTTTTTTTTTTAAAGTAGAATAATGAGACGCGGTTTCTAATTGAAATCCAAGTTAGATTTCCGCACAGTTTTTCAACAACGTTTCTAGCTTTCACGTGCATTTTGGTGCGGTTTTTTTTTTTTTAAACTATTTTATTTTGAAGCTTTTTGACAAGTTTGGTCCGGATTCCATGAGAAATTAAATAAAAATAAATAAATTGGACGTCACTTTTTCCAAAACCTTTACAAGAGAAAAAAAGTGTTTTCCCATTGAATTTAATTGAAAGCGAACATTAAAAAAAAAAAAGTATTTGAGACTGTGGTGTTTGACCAGGAGGGAGCAAAAAGCACAGCAAAAAAAAAACAACAACCTAAAAATGGTGTAAAATACCCCAAGGCCAGGTACACACATGTGGTGCAGATCTTCAACACGTAAAACCATCTGCAGGAATCTGGCTGCAGGAATCTGCGTGGAAATAGGCTTTTATTGATGTAGAAAATAAAAAAATAAAAATGTCAGCAGGTCTATTTCTGTGGACACGCACCATTGTGGTGCTGATCTTACCCATTTATTCCACTGAAGACCCCAAATCTGCTCAGGATAAACCTCTGACCCCACATTGTTAGATGCATTTTTTTCCTATAACAAGACGATTTATAAAGCAGTGTAAATAAGTGCAGAAATTTTGCAAAAACGCTGCAGATTTTGGTTTAGAAATTCACGTATAAAGAGTGATACGTGGGAGCTTGTTGACTGATTGGCAGAATAGGGAACTTTAATAACGACAATCCCTTTAATGTATGCAGCAGAATTGACTGCGGCAAAGTTGTTTTATTGTGGGGAAAGGTAAAAAAAAAAAAATATAGCAGAACGGTGTGAACAATGGCCGACAGCCAGGATAGGAGCCGGTCAAGGTCCGGAGAGCCGGTCAAGGTCCGGAGAGCCGGTCAAGGTCCGGAGAGCCGGTCAAGGTCCGGAGAGCCGGTCAAGGTCCGGAGAGCCGGTCAAGGTCCGGAGAGCCGGTCAAGGTCCGGAGAGCAGGTCAAGGTCCGGAGAGCAGGTCAAGGTCCGGAGAGCAGGTCAAGGTCCGGAGAGCCGTTCCTCCTTTTTCTAGGTCATTGTGCCCAATAGGGCAGATAAACATGGATTTTAGTTACGAGTTGACCCTCAAGGCTGATTTTGTTAAAGAAGCCATAAAACAGATTGGAGCCAAGTTGGTTGAGCCCACTGATTTTGGCCAGGTCGGCTGACTATTTTACAGGAATTGGGACCTTCTGAGAAATGGTTATGGGGGCTCCAAAGATTGGCCACAATGAAGTTCAACAGCCACTTTTATTTTTCTGGAGGTGGACGGTATCCCAGAGATGCCTGGCAACCACTCCCCCCCTATCCCCAACCAAAACACATGGTGACCAGATCATAACCATTGGCCAAGCGAGCATTAGGTCCCCAGCTTATAATCAGATTTCCATAGATTATGGAGACATCGGCCATAAAGCGGCGATTATAAGACGTATTTTTTTTACACTTGAATGAAACTGCATAGAAAATGGAAAGACGATAGATTTTCGGTTTGTGTCCCTTTAAGAAAAACAAATCCCTGCGTCTTAGGCAAAGTGATGTGGTTTTCTGCAGAGGTGACAGACCCATTCAAAACCACAGACACCGATAGTAACAGAAGAAGCCGATGCTGCAACCGCTGATTTTAACAAAAAAAATAGTGTTAATTAATTAAATGGATGGTTAGATTACAGAGAGCAAGTAATGGGCCTGCAGGAGCGGCGTGTATCGGTAGACCACAGACGGTAACGGGCCGTCCATCAGATCTCTGCTGCTAGAGGACAGACCCAGCGAATCCCTGTCCCCGTTACACCCGGGAGATCAGAGTTGGCGATTTTTCATACCAATTGCGCCAAGCACTCAAAATATTATGAAAAAATAAAAAATAAAAATAAAAGAGGGTGCTGACGAGCTCTTGGCAAGCACCGATCCCAATCTCCGGTTACCCGGGGTAATCAAGCCGGCTTTTAGGATGTGTTGTGGAAGCTTTCACCGGGCCGCAGAAATCCCAAGGCTTTTATAATTAATCGCTCCCCGCTGATCCGCACATTAGCAAAATGTGCAAAAAATTATCATAATAAAAAATAAATCAAAAAAAGGAAATAGATCATCATCGATGATAATTTGCACTGATTTACCAGAACACTTTAGAAAGTAAAACATGTTTTGTTCTTTGCACATAATGATCCGGAGATCAGCGGCGCTCAATAACGACTCCAGAAACTAAAGCAAATGGCTCTTACCAGAAGGAAAAATAAATAAAAATAAAAAATGGGGGGAAAAAAAACAAACAACCAAAAACCTCTTTTCCGGCATCTTTCAGAAGATTATCCACCTTACAAAAGGGTATTCAAAAGTAAAAAAAAAAAAAAAAAAAAAAAAAAAAGGAATCAAGAACAAAATGAACCTCTTAAAAAAAAAAAACTTAAAAAGGATCAAAAAGTAAAAAACTAAAACCTAGAACCACCTTGCTCCAATAGATAAATAAATGCTGGCAGTAACTTATGTGGCCGCTCATTCCGAGTTTGTAATCGACTTCTCCGTGTCTCATTTATTTTTTCATCTCACCTCAGACGACCCCACAAAAAGGTAAATGTTTCCCACAGGAGGTGAGGTCTCCTCAGGAAACGCACCCAGAAGGATTTGTGTTTGTTTTACTAATAGATAAAAAGTGATCAGAGGGGCTGAGAGTAAAGTCCTGTAAAGTCAGCTTCTGCCGGCTGATAACAGCGAACACTAGATTAGAGTCCACTGTGCAGCTTATGGGATCTACTGTATGTGTGGACGATTACACAGGACGGGCACGCCGCCACTGGTTTAAGATTTACAAAGCCCTTTCCCAATAAAAGTAGAATCTTTGCCTAAAAAGGTGAGTTTTCCACCCAGAGATGTACTTGTCCTAAAAGCTACGGAATCTTATTAAAGTATCAAAGAAAGAAAGAAAAAGAGTCTGATTATCCTTAGAAGACCAGAGAATCAGAGGGAAGGCGTCCCAGGCAGGAGCGCGGGGAGAGGGCCCGTCCCAGGCAGGAGAGAGCGGGGAGAGGGCCCGTCCCAGGCAGGAGCGCGGAGAGAGGGCCCGTCCCAGGCAGGAGCGCGGGGAGAGGGCCCGTCCCAGGCAGGAGAGAGCGGGGAGAGGGCCCGTCCCAGGCAGGAGAGAGCGGGGAGAGGGCCCGTCCCAGGCAGGAGCGCGGGGAGAGGGCCCGTCTCAGGCAGGAGCGCGGGGAGAGGGCCCGTCCCAGGCAGGAGAGTGTGGAGAGGGCCCATCCCAGGCAGGAGCGCGGGGAGAGGGCCCATCTCAGGCAGGAGAGAGCGGGGAGAGGGCCCGTCCCAGGCAGGAGAGTGTGGAGAGGGCCCATCCCAGGCAGGGGCGCGGAAAGTGGGCCCATCCCAGGCAGGAGAGTGGGGAGGGGACCCATCCCAGGCAGGAGAGTGGGGAGAAGGCACAGGATGAGAAACCATAATTCACGGGCACAGGACGAGAGGTCCCCCCCACCCAAGGGCACAGGGGAGAAGTCTCCCCATCCCGGGCCCAGCACAAGTCGAGAAGTTCACCCTCCCACCCCGAGCCCAGGACGAGAGGGTAACATAGTAACATAGTAACATAGTTAGTAAGGCCGAAAAAAGACATTTGTCCATCCAGTTCAGCCTATATTCCATCATAATAAATCCCCAGATCTACATCCTTCTACAGAACCTAATAATTGTATGATACAATATTGTTCTGCTCCAGGAAGACATCCAGGCCTCTCTTGAACCCCTCGACTGAGTTCGCCATCACCACCTCATTAGGCAAGCAATTCCAGATTCTCACTGCCCTAACAGTAAAGAATCCTCTTCTATGTTGGTGGAAAAACCTTCTCTCCTCCAGACGCAAAGAATGCCCCCTTGTGCCGTCACCTTCCTTGGTATAAACAGATCCTCAGCGAGATATTTGTATTGTCCCCTTATATACTTATACATGGTTATTACATCACCCCTCAGTCGTCTTTTTTCTAGACTAAATAATCCTAATTTCGCTAATCTATCTGGGTATTGTAGTTCTCCCATCCCCTTTATTAATTTTGTTGCCCTCCTTTGTACTCTCTCTAGTTCCATTATATCCTTCATGAGCACCGGTGCCCAAAACTGGACACAGTACTCCATGTGCGGTCTAACTAGGGATTTGTACAGAGGCAGTATAATGCTCTCATCATGTGTATCCAGACCTCTTTTAATGCACCCCATGATCCTGTTTGCCTTGGCAGCTGCTGCCTGGCACTGGCTGCTCCAGGTAAGTTTATCATTAACTAGGATCCCCAAGTCCTTCTCCCTGTCAGATTTACCCAGTGGTTTCCCGTTCAGTGTGTAATGGTGATATTGATTCCTTCTTCCCATGTGTATAACCTTACATTTATCATTGTTAAACCTCATCTGCCACCTTTCAGCCCAAGTTTCCAACTTATCCAGATCCATCTGTAGCAGAATACTATCTTCTCTTGTATTAACTGCTTTACATAGTTTTGTATCATCTGCAAATATCGATATTTTACTGTGTAAACCTTCTACCAGATCATTAATGAATATGTTGAAGAGAACAGGTCCCAATACTGACCCCTGCGGTACCCCACTGGTCACAGCGACCCAGTTAGAGACTATACCATTTATAACCACCCTCTGCTTTCTATCACTAAGCCAGTTACTAACCCATTTACACACATTTTCCCCCAGACCAAGCATTCTCATTTTGTGTACCAACCTCTTGTGCGGCACGGTATCAAACGCTTTGGAAAAATCGAGATATACCACGTCCAATGACTCACCGT